>NC_091951.1:167242211-167454711 GCF_031021105.1 Erythrolamprus reginae | reverse complement strand
CCACCTTGATCCAACACCTTTGTGACATAGTCAAAGAACTCAATGAGATTAGTCTGACACGATTTGCCTTCAGTAAAGCCATGCTGATTTGGGTCCAATAAGTTATTGTTTTTTAGATGCTGATTTATCCTCTTTTTGAGTAGAGTCTCCATCATTTTAACTACAACTGATGTCAAGCTAACTGGCCTGTAGTTACCAGCTTCTTCTCTACTGCCCTTCTTGTGGATAGGCACAACACTGGCCATTCTCCAATCCTCAGGAACATCTCCTGTTAACAGGGATTGGTTAAACAAATCAGTCAGGGGGGTAGCAATGACAGATCTGAGTTCTTTAAGAACTCTGGGGTGGATGCCATCTGGACCCATTGCCTTATTTATCTTTAATCTTTCAAGTTCTTCTAAGACATCGGCTTCTAAGATCACTGGAGCTGAATCCGTACAGCTGGAAGCAATGCTATATCCCTCTATAGTATTATTTTGTAAGGTGTCTTTTGAGAAAACTGAACAGAAGTAGCTATTGAAATGGTCAGCGATCTCCTTATTCCCATCAATGCATGTATTATTCCCGGTACTAAGCTTTGTGATGCTGCAGTTTTTCTTCTTCCTATCACTAATATATCTGAAGAAGGTTTTATCCCCCTTCTTTACAGATTTTGCTATTTCTTCCTCTTTTGAGGCTTTAGCAGCATATATTATCTGTTTCGCCTCCTTCTGTCTCATTTTATACACCTCTCTATCAGCTATACTTCCAGACTCTCTATACCTCCTATTCGAGCCCTGTACTTACCTGGTATCCAAATTGGGCTGTGTGGAGACTTCTGGGAGGGGAGGGGCAGTGTAGGTGGGCCAGCCCAAAATCAGCTTGCTGATGCGCACTGGAGCTGAGCTAGGGCAACAGCTTGCATACCCGCAGATACGGCTCGGTGTGCCACCTGTGACATGCGCGCCATAGGTTTGCTATCCTGCTCTATACCATTTCAGACAAATAATTGTCCAATCTTTTTTTTTTTTTTAAACCCTTCATTGTTGGAGCATTCACAACTTCTAGAGGAAAGTAATTCCAGTGATTAATTGTTCTATCAATTATTCTAATTCTCTGATAGTGGAAATTTGATCTGTACTCCAATTCTTTGTTCCTAATGAAAACAAGTCCTCTGAAACCTAGTGTAACTTATCTTCCAAGATCTATAGCATTACATTTTCTCTACATTTTCTGAAAAAAAAATTAAAATGTATTCATTTTATTCTGCTATTTCACTGTTAAATGAATCAGAGTAGAGAGACAATTGATTAAAACGTATAAACAATTTACAATAATAATTTTAATTACACATAAATAAAACCTTGAAAACAATATATCTCAGACCATAAACAAAGTAGCCTCACAACCATGTGAGATCTCAAACTCTAAAACAGTTAATAGTTAAAATCTGATAAGGAGAGTTTGTTTAAAATAACTACTCTGGTGCTTATGCATTTCTTCCTATTTTTCATAAAAGCTTTCAAACATAGTAAACCTGGTAAAATAGAGGTAGAAATATGTACATACAATATTAAAAGTGTTTTAAAATACAGAGTATTATATAAAATGTTGATATACTTTCTCTTTAAATTTTTGTTGCTATATCTCGATGTAAGTGTAAATCAAATTTGGTCTTCAGGGAACTAGCATTCTTTTGATGCTGTCAACATACTCAAGTCATGCAGTTATCTTGTGAATTGTTTTGGAAGTGCTTTGCCATTGTCTTCTGTGAATCACCCAGTTGGCTTTCATAGAAAAAGCAGAACTAAAACTCATGGTCTCTGAACTACTTATCTTTAACTCTTAGGTCAAACTGACTCTCTGCAGTGTAAGTTAGAAAGCCATAAAATAATGAACCAGAACTGCCCAGGCTAAGGGCACTGTGAAATAAAATTTGTAATTTATGATATAATACCTAGATTAATAGAATTAATATTCTAATACCTTTTGACATTGCTTCTTTTTTACATAACCCTTGTTTCAATTAGAAGTATAAACTTTACTTCTTGGTTAATCACCTTTATTGAAAGCTGCTTTTTGCCGATTGGAGTGTCAGCCTCTGAAACTTTTGGTTAAAAGAGTTTTGTGTGATTTGGCTGTCCTGTATTGCCAGCGACTAAATAATTTTCCTTAAGTTCTTTTTTCATCTTATAGCATATATTGAATCTTCCCCAAAACAACAACCCTATGAGGTGGGATGGCCTGAGAGAGGGTGACTGACCCAAGATCACCCAGTTGGCTTTCATGGCTAAGGCAAGACTGTTTGCTAATACTGCTGTTAAAATCTTAGTATTTAATCAATGAGATTAGACAATAATTGGCATACTGAGGGTGATATTAACTGCTTCTCCACTGCATCTGGAAGGAGAGTCCAACATGGGTATTTAACCAATCCTATTGGTAGAGACTGAGGAAAAATTTACATAATAATAGTTACCGCCCCCCTGCAGTCCCCCCATGAGCTCAGTTTTAAAAACTCAGTCCCAGAGTAGAGACATACTGAGTTTTGCTGAATAAATTTAATGGTGTTATTACCAGTTTAATCCTTTTTTCTTTTGTCTCCTTACAGATTTGATCAACGTTGGAGGAAGGGGTCTCTGTCCTCCGCGGACAACACCCCCAACGATCTCCTTAGGGGCTGTTTCCCCCCGAGGGAACTGCCCCCAAGAGGAGCACCTCAGCCCGGAATCCCTGGCCCCAGCGGTCAAACAAGGGCTGCGAGCCGAAGGTGGGGGGGTCCGCCCCCCCCCACTGGGAGGCTCGAGGAGAACAGCGACCCCCGGAGGGGCTCGCAGGCAGCGCCGGAGCCCGAACCAGCTGTAAAGCGGCGAGGAATGCCGCAGAGACTGCCGACGCCGTAGCCGCCAGCGCTGGGATCGCCGCGGCTGGCCTGGGCGAGCCCCGGAGGGCCGAGAACGGGCTGGGTGAGCCCGAAGAAGCGGCGAAAGGGGGGGTGAGCGCAAAACCTGCGAAAACGCTGGGCAGCGCCATTTTGGCTAGACCCCCCCACGGAGCGCAAGGGCGCCAACCGGAAGGGCTTCCGGCAGCTGAGAGGCGCGAATTGGGCTACGGCTCTAATGCGCAGCCGCAAGAGCGAGGCCGGCGGCAGCAGCCATTTTTTCTATCGTGACGAAGCTGTTGAGAGGCAATTTTCTCGTAATACTCCTATTACAACCACCGGAGCTGTGAGTACAATGGAGGATAAGCCCAATACCGAGAAGGCCAGCTCCCCAGTGGTGAGCAAGGAGAAGGCTAAGGGGAAGGATAAGGAGAGGTCAAAGCCCTCCCAGTCCCCTGCTTCGGTGGCCTCATTAAAAGAGGCAGAAAAGCGCATAAAAGCGCTAGAGAAGAAATTGGAGGCAGCCTTGCACCCCTCCCCCTCTCCAGTACCTCTGACTCAGAGGCAGTCAACCACACCTGAACCTTTGACCCCTCAGTCAGCCTTTGGACACCTGGGACCCCTACAGGAGGGTGACTGGTCCCCAGAGGGACAGTTCATGTCGTTGCCACAGGCCCCGTCTCCAGCCTTGTCCTGGACTAGACCTGAACCTTCCGGGCTCCCAAGAAGGGGCACCCAGGCACCTTCTGCTACATTTACACCTACAGCGGCGGGGCTGCACCCCCAGACTGGTTCGTGGCAGCACATGGCTCCAGAATTACAGGAGATGTTTGCAAATGTCTATGCTCAAGGAGTGAATGCCGGGACAGGTCAGCAGGTGAACCGTCCTCAGACTCAAGCAAGAAGCCTTTGGCCAATACCGCCCCCCTCGGGCTTGGGGTCTCTTTCAGAGGATCCGGACTTTGGCGAGGACAGTGATAAAGAATACGATTTCTCAGAGGATGAGAACACCCCAGAACAGCAGCCAGTGGCTGGACTGTTTAAGCCCACACTGTTTCGGACTCTGCTTTTTAAGGCAAAGCAGGTAATGGACCTGCAGGGAGCGGCCAAGACACCAGAAGCAGAGACCGGCAAGACATCTGCTTCCCTTTTGAGAGAACCCCAACCCGAGTCGGACCACATCCCGGCCTCGCATATCTTTGTTGAGAGAGTTAAAAACCCTGGCAGCACCCCGCAGCGGCTCAAGGCCCTTCGATTTGGAGCGCAAGTTCTACACATTCGACGATGAGGTGGAAAAACTTTTGGAGTTTCCCCCCATTGACCAGCCGGTAGTCACGCTGGTTTCTAGTGCCCTTGTACCGTCAGAGACGGGGGAGAGCTTGAAACCAGAGGACAGGAAGGCGGAAACCCTATTACGCAAGACCCACCAAATGGCGGGCTGGGGTTTCCGAGCGGCTGCCGCGGCCTCCTTCTTCAAGAGGGCCTCCATCATGTGGCTCCAGGAGCTGCAGTCGCGCCTTGGCCCGGAGGAGGCCAGACTTCGCCAGGATATCAGCAAACTGCAGGCCGCAGCTGAGTTTTCCGCCGACGCCAGTAGAGGCATGGCCACTACGCTGTCGTCACGCCGACTCTTGTGGCTGAGGAATTGGCCAGCGGACTTGAAATCAAAATGGTGCCTCGCATCAGCTCCGCTGCAGGGATCGATGCTCTTCGGTGACATTTTGGATAAAGTCCTCATAGAGGACAAGGATAAGAGGAAGGTCCTCCTTAAGTCCAATAGACGCCAGGACCGTCGTTTTACTCCCTACACTAGACAGCAGAACCCACGTTGGGATGCTTCTACCGGACAAGGACAGGCGCAGAGAGGTTTTCACCAGAATCAATATTCCCAACAATCATTCAGGAATGATCGCAGATCTTATCAGGATCGTTCCAGAGGCTTCCAGCAGTCCAGGCGGCCCTTTCGAGGAGGCAACCAGAGGGGATATCGTCGTTCCAAATGACTCCTCCGGGCCTCTACCTTTAGGAGGGAAGCTGCAACACTTCAGCCCCTCCTGGCTGCTCACTTCCTCGGACAAGTGGGTTCTAGCCACCGTATCGGAAGGACTTCGTCTGGAATTCATGGGGCCTCCCCCTCATCGCTTTGTAAGTTGCCCGAGGCTTCGGGACCTGCACAAGAGGCAGCAGATCCGCAAGGAGATTGCCCATTTATTAGAAATACAAGCCATCGAACAGGTACCTCAGCAAGAAGTTGGCAGGGGATTTTACTCCAGGATCTTCCTGGTACCCAAGACTTCAGGAGGATACCGAATGATACTGAATTTGAAACAACTCAATATCTACATCAAATACAGGAGGTTCCACATGCACTCCTTACAGACTATTCTTCCCTCGATACGTTCCAGGGACCTGTTGACTTCAATAGATTTAAAGGAGGCCTACCTCCACGTACCTGTGCACCCGACACACCGGGAATTCCTCAGGTTCTGTTCAGAAGGCGTACATTACCAATACAGGGCGATGCCCTTCGGCCTCTCCTCGGCCCCACGGACTTTTACCAAGTTGCTGGACGCCCTGACGGCCAGCCTTCGGTCTCATTCTATCAGACTGATGGCCTACCTGGACGACATAATCATTTTGTCCAGGTCTCCCAAGCAGGCCAGAGAGGACCTAGCCAGAACAATACGGACACTAGAAGCGCATGGCTTCACTATAAACGTGGAGAAAAGTCAGCTGTCCCCAGCAACCAGACTACAGCATCTGGGTTCCATCATCAATATCATATCAGGCAAGGTAACCCTTTCTCCCGAGAGACAGGAGAATATTCATCGTCTGGTTTCCGGCTTGATCCGCCTCAGACGGGCCCCGCTGGCGCTATTGTCGAAAGTGCTAGGAACGCTGGTGTCAGCCATAGGTATAGTTCCCTGGGCCAGACACAATATAAGAGGCCTTCAGTGGTTTCTTTTACCAGCCCAGAGGGCCAGGGTCAGCCACTCACAAAGGATTATCTTCCTACCAAGGAGAGTCAGAGAGTCGTTGAAGTGGTGGCTCACCGCAGCAATTCAGGAGGGTTCCCCCTTTCGTACTCAGGACCGTCTCATTCGCACCACAGACGGCAGTTTATACGGGTGGGGTGCCACCTGGGACGTCATATGGCCCAAGGACAATGGACAGTAGAGGAATTGGCTTCGGTCAATATCAACTTCTTAGAACTAAGAGCAGTGTTTCTAGCCCTGCTGGCCTTTGCCCCCCAGTAGAGGGCAAACACATATTTATCTTAACAGACAATGTAGCAACCAGAGCCCACCTGAATCACCAGGGGGGCACAAGGTCTCAACGTCTCATGGAGGAAATTATGCGGCTCTTCACCTGGGCCGAGACCCATCTAGCGTCACTGACCACGGAACATATCGCAGGGATCAGCAATTCCACAGCGGATTGGCTCAGCAGGGCTACCCTGGATCCGTCAGAGTGGCGACTCGATCCAGACCTGTTCTACCAGTTGACCCAGAGGTTTGGGGTCCCCCTAGTGGACCTATTTGCCAGCAGCCAGAACACTCAGCTCCCGCGGTTTTTCACACGTTTTCCGGATCCAAGAGCAGAGGGGACCAACGCCCTACTGTCTCCTTGGCCTCCAGGTCTCCTGTACGCCTTTCCCCCCGTGAATCTCATCCCGAGGGTGGTGGAGAAGATTCTTCACGAGGAGGCGGAAGTGATCTTACTAGCACCGTACTGGCCACGTCGCCCGTGGTTCGCGGACTTGGTGGAACTTTCAGTGTCACCCCCGTGGAGGATCCCGGATCAGATCATCTCGTTGAGCCAGGGGAATCTGAAACACCCAGATCCTCAATGGCTACACTTGACAAGTTGGCACTTGAAAGGCATAAACTGAAGCAGTTGGACTTACCAGAGAAGGTCATAGATACCATGCAGGCTGCCAGGCGCCCATCGACTTCACGGATTTATCAGGCGACCTGGGCTGCGTTTTGTAAATTTTGCAACAAAGATTTACGGGACCCTAGGGAAGCTTCTGTAATTACTGTTTTAGAGTTTCTGCAAGCAGGGGTGGAACTTGGCTTAGCCCCTAATACTTTGAGGCGACAGGTGGCAGCCCTAGCCACCATGATTCAGACTCCGGAGTCTCGTCCCTTGGCTCAGCATCCTTGGATCAGAGACTTTATTAAAGGAGCCACGAATAAACATTCTCCGCCTGTCAGGAGATTTCCATCCTGGGACCTCACGTGGGTACTTAAGGCCTTAACTAAGCCTCCTTTTGAACCATTGAGGTCTATACCAATTAGGCTACTTTCCATCAAGACAGCCTTTCTTGTAGCTGTTACATCTGCACGCAGGGTGTCGGAGATATCGGCGTTATCCGTGAGACCTGACCTCTGTGTCTTTTATCCGGATAGGGTGGTTCTTCGTTTGGACCCCACCTTTGTACCAAAGGTAAATACAGCGTTCCATAGGAAGCAGGAACTTATTCTTCCGGATTTCTGCTCTCATGGGAGTCATCCATCAGAGCTACTGTGGCATAAGGTGGATGTCCGGAGGGCTCTAAAGATTTACATTAGAAGGACAGAGGAGTTTCGTAAGTCTGAGAATCTCTTTATTTCATTTTCTGAATATAGGAAGGGACTTGGATTATCGGCAAGATCCATTAGTCGGTGGATTAAGGACTGTATTTCGGAGGCCTACAAGGCTGGAGGACACACAGTTCCAGAAGGATTGACGGCTCACTCAACCAGGAGTGCGGCAACTTCGGCGGCTTGGTCTACTCAAGCATCGATAGAGGACATTTGTCGGGCTGCAACCTGGGCAGCCCCTACAACATTTATTAGACATTATAAGTTGGACTCCTTTGCTTCAGCGGAAGCGGCCTTTGGCAGGAGGGTTCTTCAAAGAGTTTGTGTTTCTCCTAAGTCCCTAGTTAGACCTTCTCCCTCCCATGGGCTTTAAAGATCTTTGGTGTATCCCATGTTGGACTCTCCTTCCAGATGCAGTGGAGAAGACCCGTTGTACCTACCTGAATGGTCTTCTCGATGCACTGGAAGGAGAGTCCAAACCCACCCGGTAGTTGAAGTTCAGGGACACCAGAGGTTGGGTTGGTTCATGAGTTATTGCATTGGTCAATTAAAGTTGGTTATCCTCTTAAGTGCCTTTCGTTTTTAAAACTGAGCTCATGGGGGGACTGCAAGGGGGCGGTAACTATTATTATGTAAATTTTTACTCAGTCTCTACCAATAGGATTGGTTAAATACCCATGTTGGACTCTCCTTCCAGTGCATCGAGAAGACCGTTCAGGTAGGTACAACGGGTCTTTTAGCATGACTGTAATATAATCATAATTAAAAGCTGGTAATAAAATTTCCATATCTTTATACATATGATAACATTTGTCAGCAAAAGATCTATAAATATTTTATACCTGGTGATTTGCTGCTTGCCGTTTTTAAAATGATCTGTTTAATCTCTACCTCAGATAGTGGAGAAAACTCAGTAAACTTTTATTAATCAACAGTTGGGTCACATGAACATTGCCGATACAGTATGTCACAGAAGTGAACACCCCCCATCACATTTTGTAAATATTTAAGTGTATCTTTTCATATAACAACACTGATGAAATGACACTTGGCTACAATGTAAAGTAGTGAGTATACAGCTTGTATAACAGTGTAAATGTGCTGTTCCCTAAAAATAAGGCAACATACAGCCATTAATGTCTAAACTGCTGGCAACAAAAGTAAGTACACCCCTGATAATATCCAGTGGGGCCCAATGTATCAATGTTTTGTGTGGCCATCATTATATTCCAGTACTATTTTAACCCGCTTGGAAATAGAATGCACCAGAGCTTCACAGGTTGCCACTGGAGTCGTCTTCTGCTTCTTCATGAAGATGTCATGAAGCTGGTGGATGTTAAGAGACCTTGCGCACCTCCACCTTCAATTTCAGGATGCCTCACAGATGCTCAATAGGTTTAGGTATGGAGACATGTTTGGCCAATCCATCACCTTTACTCTCAGCTTCTTTAGCAAGGCAGTAGTTGTTTTGGAGGTGTGTTTGTGGTCGTTTGTCATGTTAGAATACTGCCCTGCACCCCAGCCTTCGAAGGATAGGGATCATGCTCTGCTTCAGCAGGTCATAGTATATGTTGGCATTCATGGTTCCCTCAATGAACTGTAGCCCCCCAATGCCGGCAGCACTCATGCAGCCCCAGACTATGACATTTCCACCACCATGCTTGACTGTAGGCAAGACACACTTGTCTTTGTATTCCTTACCTGGTTGCTGCCACACATGTTTGACACCCTCTGAACCAAATAAGTTTATCTTGGGCTCATCGGACCACAGGATATGGTTCCAGAAATCCATGTCCTTAATTTGCTTGTCTGCAGCAAACCATTTGCAGGCTTTTTTGTGCATCTTCAGAAGAGGCTTCCTTCCGAAACGACAGCCCTGCAGACCAATTAGATATACCCATTTCCTGTAACTGTTCTTCATATGTTTTAGCCTCCAGTCCCCTGATCCTCTTTGTTGTTCTTCTCTGCACTTTTTCTAGAGTCTCTCAACATCCTTTTTGCACCATGGCGAACAAAAACGAATGCAGTATTCCAAGTGTGGCCTTACACTTGGCATACTGCATATAGTATCATAGTGAGATGCCACAGATTTCACTTCCAGGCTCAAAACAGTAGGAAACTTTCCCCCCCCCCCCCCCCCCATCAACTATGGTTGGAAAATGATGGAAACTGTCACAAAAAAGTATATTGAGATACTTGCTTTTGTAATAAATGTTTGGCTTAGTCAGATTTACTGATATTGCTTTTGGGCAGTAAAGATATTTTCCTGAACAAAATTTTAGATTAGCTATCTCAAACAGTTCTCTTAAAGCAGAGCTTTTATAAAATTGAACATTAAGTAATGTGCTAATTTACATTTCCAAATTTTGAACTAGAGGAATCAGCAAATGTATGATACTTTAGTGACTAGACCGATATTTAGCAAGATATTTAATATACAGTATTCCACTGCTGGTTGGCTTTTATAGCCAAAGAAACATGCAAACAATTGTAGCTTTCTATTAAAATGAAGCCTTCTGTGAACATAATATAGTAGTTGGGAGCAAATATACCTTTTAAATCTATTATTTCCACATATATTAGTTTGGTTAGCAAAGAAGTTATAAACAAGCTCAACTTGGTTCTTTTGGCAAGAGTGGTAGAAATTTGAGGAGGGATGATCGATTATTAAATATGGATTGACTATGGAATGATGGTAAAAGATATATATTATTGGAAAAAATATGGGTTTTTTGAACACCACAGGTTTTCCCGCGGCCGCCCGATGTAGAGTACTGTGTGTTTTAACTCTACTAGTTCCCCCCCCCCAGCCTTCCTGCTTCTTTAAATAAAAGCTCTGCTTCCTCCCCAGCCTCCTGATCCCTCCCCTTTAATTCTTGGAGCATTGGTACGCTCCACTTGACAAGACCATTCTAACTCGCCCAAGGGGGGAGGAGCTGAGGGCATTGTTGGGTCAGGGGGGTGCACGCTAATCACGGAGATGGCTTGTGGTGGGTCCATCACAACCCTCCGGTAGCCTCCGCCCACAGCTCAGTGTCACCAAAGTGTGTGGCTGCCTCTTTTCCCACCGCCGTCGCTTACTGCCACCCGCCACCACCACCTCTTCTTCCCCCACCCACCTAAGCCTTAGTGGTAGCATCCGACCTCCCAGCTGACCGGTCTGGAATCCCAGCTTCGAGTCCTGGCCTGATCCCTCTTGCCTGGAGCTTCCCTTTCCCCTGTCCTGACCCTGAGCACCGGTGCTGCCGCCATCACCATGGGAGACACCGGCAGCGAGCACAGCAAAGCCCTCAGCTTGCCGCCCCGTTGTCCCTGTGGGTTCTGGGGGTAAGTAAAACAAGGAATGGAGGAAGGAGGGGGAGAAAGGGAGGAAGAAAGGAGCGTCTCCACTTCGCGGACATTTGAGTTTCATGGGCGGTCTTGGAACGTTATGCATGGTATGTTTGTGTGTATGTTTGGTTTTTAAAATAAGGGTTTTTAGTTGTTTTATCAAATTAGATTGTTATAGGTTGTTTTACCATTGTTGTTAGCCGCCCCGAGTCTGCGGAGAGGGGCGGCAAACAAATCCAATAAATAATAATAAAATAAATAATAATAATAATAATAATAATAATAATAATAAAAAAATAATAATAATAATAAATGTATCCCCCGCGAAAGTCAAGGGAACACTGTACCCACTGCTGTGACATACTGTGTATAATGTAGAATGCATTTGAAGATGTAGAACTCATTGGCAGGTGGGGGGGGGGAAGGAAGAGCCATTTTTTCCACCTTCCATAAATAACCTTAGTATTTTGCACTTACTGGTAATTAATTTCTAGGTTTTACACAAGTCTTACTGAGGGTCATAGATTTTCAAGCATATCTGTCAAAAGGAAACTAAAAACTAAATTTTGTGTTTAGCATTCATATGTAAACAGTGTAAAATTATTTCATTTTAATTATTTTTTAATTAACAACTTTTGGTAATATGTGTTTTTAATGTTTTCATTACAACTGGAAAATTAGCATTTGCTTGTTATTTTTCATTGATTTTTACCTAGTCCTTGGAGAGGGGCGGCATACAAATTCAATTAATAAATAAATATTATATCATAGATGCTTCTCCTTCAGCTACTAAGCCAATAGAATGAATTTGAGCAGTCAATCTGTCAACTAATCTACTAGTTCATTAAGCTTATGACAAATAAATGGAATAAGAAATAGTTATGTCAGTCACCTTGCACAAAACATCAGTATTTAAGCATCAATGTTTTTTAAAATAATTTTTACTAATTTTTTTTAAAAATAAAAACAACAGAACAACAAAAAGAAAAACAATGTGTAACAAAAGCATCAAATGTGAAAAACATATTTACAATTACGTTTCTGTGTCTTCGGGTTCTCCATTTTTCTTTGAATTTACAGTCATTCTATTTCCTTTTTTCAATCAATCCAATTGTAAAATTTACCCCTACATGATATAGTATTCTTTATCCTGTTTATTCTATAACTCTAAAGTAAGTTTACTCCATTTTGCGCATTCCTTTTATAAGCATCAGTGTTATATTTACGTTTCACTGTTCTGTTATCCTTGCTTTTTCTCAAGGGCTACACTTGAGAGCTGAAATCAATTTGTATTACAAATTAAATTTGCCTTTAAATCACAGGTGTCAACTCACGCTGTCACATTGCCATCACATTATGTATCACGATTGTTTTCCCCCTTCACGGAGCTGGGATGAGCGTGGCCTGCACATGATGCATCTGGCCCATGGGTCGCCTACTTTAAATGATCTGAGCATTCAAACCAACCAGCAAGTTGATTTCAGTTATCCACATAGTACCATATTTTTCAGAGTATAAGGGACACATTTTTCCCTCCTAAAAGAGCCTGAGTAGAGAGGGGCGGCATACAAATCTAATAAATTGAATTGAATTGAATTGAATCTTGTACTCTGTATGTAGCCCTACCCACTCTCTGGTCCCTGCCCGTCGGCCTCTGGGTGTCCTCTTCCTGGCTGCAGAGATTGTCACTGACAATGTCTTGTGTTTTTGGGCTCCGCATGTAGCATTTTCAGCTTCCAAACATTCGTATGGTTTCCAGAACAGCTGCTGCCTTCTTTTACCCCTTCCCCACTTTGCCTGCTTTAGTCACTGGAGCTCCCTCCAAGGATCTGCTGTGCTTTTAAAGCTGTTTTTCAGCCTAAACACAAGCTAAGTGATCTTCCATGCTTTTCTAACTACTGCTCCCTTCAACAATCAGCTGTACCTTTGAAGGATAGCCCCAATCATCCCCAACCTCAAAACCAGCGAGCAAAAGAATCTGCTGAAGCAGACCAAGCTAAGGACTAGCCAGATGAATAACTGGTAGGCAGAACTCCCCCCCCCAAAAAAAATTCCTCTCCCAAAACTAAGGTGCATTTTATACTCTGAAAAATATGGTATTTTGTATCATAAACCACAACTCAGAATCATTAGAATACTAAGGCTCTGAAGTACTTTGGGATGAATTCCAAAAAACAACAGCCCCAAACTTATTTTAGATCATGAATGTCATACCTGCAGCTCTTTAAAACAGTTGAACATTTTTTTCCAGGATCATGCAGCTGCCTTTTATAGCCACTGTGTGATCTTAGGAAAAGGAGTGGCTGCTTTAAAGAGCTGCAGACCGATACAGAGTTTGCACACTCCAAAAGTGCACCTAGGCACTAATCCAATCTTTCTGGAATCTAATCAAAAATGCTGCACAACTGTAATACTCAGATGTCAGAGAAATGGGGCAGTTCTTCCTTTTATGTTAGGAGACCTCAGTCCAATATAAGTTTAACTGCCAAAGTTGTATTTTGAGATCTGAAACACTAACTGTTAGGGTTGAACTTCTGTTATCATTGCCATTTTTTTGTAAAATGAATAGGATTGCCAACATTCCTTGACAATTATTGCCAACATGCCTCAACAAGAATGCAAGAGTTCTTCTAAACAAATTCTCTAGCTTGTGGAGTCTGTCAGCATGCCAAAATTATGAATGCATTCTTAGTAGAGCATTGTAGAGATAATTACAATATTGGAAATAAAAAGCCATACCTGGTTGCAGCAGTGAACTATTCATATGTAATTTCTGTCAACGATCAGTGGTTAATTCCTGGAAAAGAGAAATAGGGTGGGATTTGTAATTCATTAGGACACTGTATTATAGTCTGGGATTATACATCACCATGAAACTTTTTAAAACTACATATTACATAATATGATTATGCTTTTAATCTTGATCATGGAGAACCATGTTAAGCCCAGTAGGCTAGGTTTCAGTGTTATCTCTTGAAGCATATCAGGCCCATTGGGAAATTATCACAATTGATGGTGATAATTACGGTGATGATTCAAGACTTTATCATCAGTTTTAGCATAGGACAATACAGTAAGTAAAACTTTTATTACAGTCATAGACCAGTACAGTAATTTTTTAACTTATTATGTACCTGGTAAAAGAGTTAATTCATTAAATTCTTATTTGAATTCTCCTACTTGAGTGCTTCCCCCACTTTATAATTGTAAAATCACACTAAAAGTCTGGCAACAATTAAATGGGTTAAAAAAAAACATTAGCATGTCTGCTTGGAGACTGATAACAAACTGTGCAGTTTTATTTTTTTTTAAATCCTGTCTTAATTTATTTTCATAAATAACTCAAAGTGGAGAACATATCTAAAGCTCCTTCCTTCTTCTACTGTGTTTTCCCGAAAATAAGACCTGGTCTTATTTTTGGGGAGGGTCAAAATAACACCAGGTCTTATTTTCAGGGAATCTTACCCATTTACCTTAGGAATACCGCAATCAGGCCTCCTACGCCCTGACCTTTGGTGTGAGTTTGCAACTATAAAGTGGGGGTAGCACTCAAAAAGAAGTCAGGCAACAGTGTGACAAGTGTCAGGGCATGGAAGATATGGCTGTGATGCTCCTAAGGTAAGCGAGTGTGGGGTAGCTCCGTCCCTCCAACCCTGCCCTAGCTTTATTTTTTATGCATGCACTTCGCCCCAATTCATACAACCAGAAGGTGGAATGCAGTGGACGGGGTTGGAACTAGGGCTTATTTTGGGGCAGGATTATATTAGATACACATGTAAAAATCAAGCTAGGACTTATTTTGAGATAGTTTTTATTTTCAGGAAAATGTGGTAGTTCAAGCTCTAATAACTAGAGATTAGCTGGGAAACTTCAAAACATTCAGTAATACATGTTTCTGACATTGTAACAGCAATGCTATACAAAATAATTGGAATATTTAATAATAAATAATATTTAAATTGGAAGTTTTGAACTTTTTCCTCATAAGTAGCAACGGCATTTAAACTTCTATATTGCTTCACTGTTCTTTACGGCCAGAGTCAGCCTATTGCTCCCAACAATCTGGGTTCTCATTTTACTGACCTCAGATGAATGGAAGTTGAATCAAACTTTGAACCGATGTGACTCAAATTCCCAAACTGCTGGCAGCCGGCAGTCAGCAGAAGTAGCCTGCAATGCTGCATTCTAACCCCCACATCACTATGTACTTGCTAAAGTTGTTCTAGAAAAATCCAGCTATGTGGCTATTAAGAGTTGACACTGATTTGATGGCATCTAATCAAAGTTCTAGTATTTTTTGAGTATATAAAATGCATTTATTGGAAAAACATGCAATATAAACCCACTGAATAGTATATATTGCTAACATCCCACTAATGTCCTAATATTTCTGATACTTAAACCATTAGTGCTTAACAATAATCCAGTTGCTTGATAGTGACCAGTTTTTAATTATGAAGGTTTTCAGAGAACTGTACACTATACTGACCACTGATTAGCTTTACAGTTTATTCTGACTCTATATCAGCGGTCCCCAAACTACGGCCCGTGGGCCACATGCGGCCCACTGAGGCCATTTATCCAGCCCGCCAGTGAGTGACAAGAGCACAGGGAAAAGAAAGAGAAAAAGAAAGAAAAGGGAAAGAGAGGGAGGGAAGGAGAATTGGAGAGGAATGAAGGAGGGGAGGAAGGAAGGAAAGAAGGAAGGAAGGAGAAATGGAGGGAGGAAGGAAGGAAGGAAGGAAGAATGAAATGAATAGAGGGACAGAGGAAGGAAGGACTGTTTTGGGGGGGGGTAATTTTTTTAAATTTTTCTCTCAACATACATTCAAACAACACAGTGTACCATCTCATTTTCCATGAATAAAATGCGGTATTTTGTTAGTAACTAATATCAATCATCAAAAAAGTTGCAAAAGGTTTTTTTTCTAATTTTGTCACCCAGTTACATTCATTTTCTTTTAATTAAATTCCATCCTTAATGTTCCTTCAAAAAGTTATATTATATTTCTAACTTATTAGCCATTATGCCAAAGTGCTTCCTTCTTTCTTTATACATTTTTCATAAGCCAAGAAAACCTTGTATAGCCAATCAGATGTTAACAAAAGAAAATTAAAAACAAAACATAAACATATATGAATTTCAGATCTTCTCCCCCCTCTAAATAGTACATTCCCATTTTGTTTTTTACTTTAAAACAAGGTATGTGCAGTGTGCATAGGGATTTGTTCATAGGTTTTTTTTTTCAGTCCAGCCCTCCAACAGTCCGAGGGACAATGAACTGGCCCCCTGTGTAAAAAGTTTGGGGACCCCTGCTCTATATCTTGACAAGCATATAACAGTAGGTTCCGAATAAGATTGTTCTTTTCATATAGTAATAGCTTTTAAACTTTTTAAAGAGACATAATAATACTACAGATTTATTATACATCATTATAACCATTTCTCCATCTTTGTATAAAAGCAATTTTTCTAATGCTACACAATTGCAGTTGCTTTACAAATGTGAGTTTGGTCTCGTGAATGCATAAATGAGATACGATCACAGGTCACCATTTATTCCAAAAAAAATAGAATTGGGCAATCTCAAAGGAATGTCGAAGAGTGAATGAAACAAGGATTATAGAGCTCAGATATGGCCTCAGTAACTTAAAGAGAGATCTACTTTGCGATGATTGTATCTTCACAAAAAATATTTAAAATTTTAAATGAACTCAGATGACATTGATCAAGGTTTGATGCTACTGCCACAATCAGCGTAATAAGAAGAAATCTTCAAAGTTAGCCATGATCCAGAAATTTCAGTTGGTATAAAATATGGTAGGTAGATGTTACGATCCTATTACATTGTTTTCATGGGTTTATGTTTCATTTTCAGACTCAATTCAGAACATGGTTATTGACATTAATTTCTCTGTTTGCTTAGGTTCACAATTTCTGCTAAGGTTCACAATCTATAAGGAGATTTCTGCTCAAGTGTATAGATGAACTGCCGCAGTAACACCCCAGTTTTTAAATGTCACCATAAGGAAAATATACTTAGTTTATTCTATTTTCTGCTCTAGCCATTGACTTTTAATTTAAAGTAAATCGTGAATTTCTGTTTTTCTAAGAAGCTGTGAATTGATCGTTGGAAGTCATTATTTTACCAATTTTTATGTCTGTTGTTAGTATTTTCAGATGCATCATTTGAGAGCTGCTGCAGTAAGGTGACTAATACAGTTTAGAAAAGAAAGACCTTGTCCATAATTTACAGTAACACTGTCTCTACTGCACATAATCCCCAGTCACATGAATGTATTGGGAAAATGTTGAATGTAACCTAGAAGCATTTATGAATTCTTTCTATAGAAAGTTGAAGAAAAAAGCATGAAGAAACACTCCCAGGGAAGTTGCTGCACTAGATTCTGTATATCACTTATTCATGTGCAAGCTGCTTTACTTTCCAGTTTAGCTTTATAATTTGGTCAGCACTGTGAGGAAAATTATATTATTAAGTGATGTCAAAGAAACCAATTACACCAGAAATCAAAGTGCTATATTCTTTATGCGAGGATGAGAAATTTCAATTCTCATTGGGATTTTGCAGATACTTGATGATACTACTGTACATATAATAAACATAAAACATCTTTAATATATTTCAGTTCTGGGACAGTATAAACTTCAGATTCCTATCCATGTAGATATGGTAATGAATGCCAGATTATTTATTCCTATGAAAAAGTTGGAAGAGCATCAATGTTGCTGGTCAGCTGCTCTAATAATTCAATTACCCAAGACAACTTTTTGTATTTTGCTTGACTGCAGTAATTTCAGAATTGTTATTTTTTTGGATGCACGTATAGAAAACATGATTTGGGTGCAGACTTTTTCCCCTTGTTTTCTTTCTGAACAAACACAAAGGGGGAACTTAGTAATTACAGTAAATATTTACAATATAAACCATACTCAATGAGTAATCCTTAATGGGCTTAAGTCTACATGGAGAGAAGTAAGCAGCAGAGTACCACAAAGTTCCATTTTAGGCTCAGTGCTCTTCAATATCTTCATAAATGACTTAGATGAGGGAATAGAAGGGGAATTTACCAAATTTGCAAATGATACTAAGCTGGCAGGAATAGCTAACACCCTAGAACAGGGATCTGCAAACTTAAACACTCAAAGAGTGTTTATTCTGATTTTCATCTGGTGACAGACCTTAAATAACAGTCCCACACTTATTTTAGTCCATGCATTGCCCACCCACTATTTAATTTACCACTTCTGTCTGTTTCTCTTTCCCAAACTGTATGCTTCTCTCCCCCACTCTCCTTCCCCATTGCCCTCTCTCTCTTACACACACACACACACACACACACACACACACACACACACACAGGTCCGTGGTCAAATTGCCATCCATGAAACCAGTCCCTGGTCCCAGAAAAGTTGGGGATCTCTAAATGAGACCATGCAGGGTCCCTACAGGAGAACCCTTTTAAGGATTATGTATTAATAGAAAAGCAAACTAATTTAGCTCTGATCCTAAATTATTGCACCTAAAAATCAGAGGAGCTCTGATCAACAGAGGAAGGGTGTCAGAATAACAGAATAACACTTTGGAGGGGACACTCTACCATTTCATAGAATGGCTGTGCATTCTCTTCTTAAAAACCTCCAGTGATCAAGCATCCAGAACTTCTGGAGACAAGCAGTTCCACTGGTTAATTGTTTTCACTGTCAGGAAGTTTCTACTTAGTTTTAGTTTGCTTCTCTCTCTGTTCAGTTCCATCCATTGCTGCTTGTTTGGAAAATACATTGTCACCCCTTCTTTGTGGCAGCCTCTTAAAAGCCTGTTGCCTATCATACTCATGGGCAAAGCGTGTGAGCCATTTCCTCCTTTCAGTAGTCCATGAAAGTATATCTATAGTATGTAGATAATAAAGTAGAAAAAAGTGAACAACATTTTTACAGAACTATAAATATGTTGAGGCTGGGTGTGACAAGGAATGGCTGAAAGTGGAGGGGCCAGGTGAGACACTCCTCGATGTGAGTGACATTGAGTTGGCCACGCCCACCTGGTCATATGACCAGCAAGCCATGACCAACAAGCCACACCCACAGAACTGGTAGGGAAAATTTTTAGATTTCGCCACTGCTATAAAGCTTTAGTTAGACCGCACCTAGAGTACTGCATTCAATTTTGGTCACCACTCTATAAAAAAAGATGTTGAGACTATAGAAAAAGTGCAGAGGAGAGCAACCAGGATGATTAGGGGCCTGGAGACTAAAACGTGTGAAGAGCAGTTCAGGGAGAGGGGCGGCATACAAATCTAATAGGTAGGTAGATGGATGGATGGGAGGGAGGGAAGGAAGGAAGGAAGACAGGAAGAGAAAGAAAGAAAGAAAGAAAGAAAGAAAGAAAGAAAGAAAGAAAGAAAGAAAGAAAGAAAGAACTGGAACTGGCTAATATAATGAAGAGAAGGACCAGGGGAGACGTGAAAGCAGTGTTCCAGTATTTGAGGGGCTGCCACAGAAAAGAGGGGGTCAAGCTACTTTCCAATGGATGGAAACTGACCAAGGAGAAATTCAAACTAGAAATAAGGAGGAACTTCATACAGTGAGAACATCAACCAATGGAACAGCTTGCCTTTGGAAGTTGTGGGAGCTTCACTTGAGACTTTCAAAAAGTGATTGCACTGCCATTTGTCAGAAATGGTGTAGGATCTCCTGCTTCATTAGGGGGGTTGGACTAGATGACTTACAAGGTCCCTTCCAACTCTGTTAATCTGCCTACTTATTTTTAACTTCTCCTCTGGAAAGCCTAGTAGGGCAGATTTTTTTTCAGCTCTTTTTTGCTGCTCCTCTAATCTCAATGTGTTACTCCCTTCAAAATGTGGGATATTACTGGCATGATTAGAGATTTTTCCCACTTGGCCCAGCATTATCCTGTCACAGCCACAGCATGTGAGATGCAAGCCACAAAGAGGTAGAAAATGTCAGCAAGTAGCTGACATTTAGAAGTTCCCCAAGGTGGCTCCAAACACCCAGAGTGGGAACTGAAATCAGTTTTGTTCTAAAAAGTCAAATTGATTATCTGGCTGAAATCATCCTTTCTTTAAAAAGTGAAAATATGAAACTTCTGAAGCAGTTCTGAATTCTTTTTTTTTTTTTTTTACAAATATAGAGCGCTAATTATTTTTGTTTACCAAGCTCATTATATTGGACAGAATTCCTCACTTAATCATTCTCCCTGAAACTTTTGCTTTGTCGTTTTAATCCTATGAAATACATGTCACTGACTCTTAGTTAAATGTTAACAAGTATGTATGCTCAGTCTCTTGGGTAAATAAACAGAAATAATTTTACACTGGAAAAATAAAATAAAAAACATTAGCAAGTTTGTGAAGAAAGATGGAAGATATTTCTAGTCAAGATGTGGTGTAAATAGTTTTGGTTACTCTAGTTTTTCACAGAATTAATTTTTATCCACATAGTTACTTTGCTAAAGCCATAGTGAGACAAAGGGATTTTTCTGTGAATTAAACTGCAAACATTTTACAAGCACCATCATGTCAAACCAATTCATGTTATCATAAAGTATCTCCTCTCCTTTTAAGCAGTAATTCTAATAATTCCCAAGTATAATCAACATTTCCTTAGGGTTTTTCCAATGCAGTAAAACTATATTTTTGTGAACCCTAATCTAAGCTTTAGTAGGTGGTGGTATATAGCCCACCTTTTGTTCTTTGTTGGTGATTTTGTTTTTGTTCCCGACAAATCAGATCCACATTAAAGAGATAGCCCATTGTAGATTTATACAATTTATACAATCAAATAAGATAAAGCTTTGGCTGGAGTATGGTTTTCTAGAGAGGTTAGGTTATATTTATTGATTTATTTTATTACTTGGACTTAAATGCCGCCCCTCTCCATGCCTATGTCTATAATAGAGGAAACATTAGCCTAGCATAGTGATGGCGAACCTTTTTTCCCTCAGGTGCTGAAGGAACATGTGTGCACGCTATCGTGCATGTGTAAGTGTCCACATCCATAATTCAATGCCTGGGAAGGGCAAAAACAGCTTCCCCAACCCCCTTGGAGGTCCTCTGGAGGCTGGAAATGGCCTATTTCCCAACTTCTGATGGGCCCAGTAGGCTCGTGTTTCACCCTCCCCAGGCCCCAAAGGCTTCCCTGGAGCCAGGGGAGGGTAAATATGGCCTCCTCCATCCCCCCAGAAGCTCCCTGAAAGCCAAAAACACCCTTCCAGAGCCTCTATGCAAGCCAAAAAACAGCTGGCCGGCACACACATGCACATTGGAGCTGAGCTAGGGCAATGGCTTGTGTGCCAGCAGATATGGCTCTGCATGCCACCTGTGGCATCTGTGCCATAGGTTCGCCATCACTGGCCTAGCGGTTAAAACATAGGGTTTGTCAAATGGAAGGTTGGCAGTTGAGATCCAAGTACCACATAATGAGTAACCCATTCTTGCCCCAGCTCCGGGCAACCTAGCAGTTTAAAAGTATGCTAATGAAAATAGATAAATAGGAATCATTTTGATGGAAACGTAATGTTGCATGTGCCTCCACATCAGCAGTGGGTTGCTCCCAGTTCGGATCGGTTCTAAGAACCGGTAACGCAGGCGGAAAGAGGTTCCAGCCACCCACCCAGGATGCTTCTGCGCATGTGCAGAAGCATCACATGTGTGCAAGTGTATGCGCGAATCAGTAGTAAAGGATTTTAGAAATCACTACTGGTCCACATGCCAGCCACACAACCACAGAAAATATATTTGGACAATTCTGGTTCTCTCAGCTAGGAAATTGAGATTATCATTGTTACACAGGAGAAACCTTTATTTTTACCTTTATGTCTATAAGTGCTGTTATCCAAAACAGTGAGGAATTATGGTGATAATTGGTATAGTCAACAAGGATAGATAATGATTTCTAAATTTGTACTATGCAGGATACAGAAAGTATTGCTTGTGGTTGCATTCCTTTTTTAAAAATCATCAATTACACTGGGATGATTCTCATTAGTACAGCCTTTCCTCCCCTGATTTCATGTCAAAAAGCTGCTCTCCCCAGCCAACACTCTCCTTAGCTTTGGAAATGAAACTCCAACTTGGTGTGATCAATTTTTCATCATAATTGGAATAGGAAAACAAGCAACTAAAATGTGACTTCCAACAAAAATTATAATAATCCCTCGCTACTTTGCGGTTCATCTTTTGCAGATTCGCTACTTCACGGGTTTTTCAAAGGGGGCTTAAATCCATTGAATCCATTGAAAATTTTAAATCGCCCCTCCAAAACCTTCCTACGTTGCTCCAAATCACTCCAAAAATCACCCCTCCAAAAGCTTCTACTTTGCCCCAAATCGCTCTTAAAATCACCCCTCCAGCCACTTCCTATGCCACCCCAAATCGAGGTCCTAACGAAGGCAAATGGAGTGAAGAAAGGCAGCAAGGAGAAACCAGGCAAACACTTACTATGCCACCCCAAATCGAGGTCCTAACAAAGGCAAATGGAGTGAAGAAAGGCAGCAAGGAGAAATGAGGCATTTTGAAAGGAGACTTTCAAAGTGATTTGGGGTGGCATAGGAAGCTTTTGGGGGAGCGATTTTGGAGGTAATTTGGGGTGGCATAGAGAGCATCTGGAGGGGTAATTTTGGGAGCAATTTGGAGCTATGTAGGAAGCTTTTGGGTGAGCAATTTTGGAGGCAATTTGGGGTGGTGTAGGAAGCTTTTGGAAGGGTGATTTTGGGAGCAATTTGGAGTGGTGTAGGAAACTTTTGGGGGAGCAATTTTGGAGGTGATTTGGGGTGGTGTTGGAAGCTTTTGGAGTTGTGATTTTGGAGGTGATTTGGAGCGGTGTAGGAAGCTTTTGGAGGGGTGATTTTGGGAGTGATTTGGGGCGGCATAGGAAGCTTTTCGAGGGGTGATTTTAGCAGCAAGATGGGGAAAGGAAGTGGTAGGTATGGGGAGATTTTAGCAGCGGAATGGGGCGGCTGTAGGGAGCAGAGGAAGTGGAGGGCTAGAGGGGAAAGTGGCAGGGAAATGGGGCAGCTCCAGTGTTCCCCACCTCGGGACTGCAAGTGCAAGCAAAAGGAGGTGGGGAATTCCGGTGGGGGCGGGAAGCAAATGGGAAATCCAGGTGGTGGCAGTCACAAGGGAGGGGAATCCCTGCGGCAGTATGAGAGCGCATGCGCAGTAAGAGAGCCCACGCACCCGGGCTCAGGTTCGTATGGTGAAAATGGTTCTTAAGAAGAGGCAAACAAATCTTAAACACCGGGTTCATATCTCGAAAAGTTCGTATGAAGAGGCATTCGTAAGATGAGGTATCACTGCATAAGATGCATCAAGATTTCAAAAAAATAAGCAAGAAAAAAAAGTTTTGTCCTCCCTGGCTCCCAAGAGGCGTCTCAAACCCTCTTTGCATCCTGTTTTTGGAAAAAATGAGTCCCTTTTTGGCAAAAATAGGACATGCGGGATGGGGTTTTGGCAGGCCAAAAATGACTGTATTCAGTGTATAAGATATACCAACATTTCCGCCCATTTTGGGGGGAGAAAAAGTGCATCTTATAGTCCAAAAAGTACAGTATACCTTTTTTCTATTATTTTAGGATTACAAAAAAACACGAGTTTTTTCTCCCCCCTCCTCCCCGAATCATGGGCCGACCCACTTAAATGATGTCACCATAAGATTTCTTCATATAAATATTTGCATGTAACCATATGGGAGCATGTGTTGATAAAATATTAATAAATAAAATCAGTTCTGATATAATTTATCTTTACAACATTTTAGTAAAAATTACTGTTGGGTATATATACCCTGAAAACATTGCCTGCCTTATTTAATCTTTTTTAAAATCCTTGATAATTGCAAGTCAAGGGATCAGCCATGGGACATGTTCTTCTATGAAGATATATATATATTTTTAGAAAGCTTTGTCAAGTGAACTTGGAGACAAGATTATAAGAATTGTTTTTTCATTTAGTTTTAGGGTAAAGTAACGCATTTCTGAAGTACATTATGTATCTTTTCCCCTTGTGTCAATAAATCAAATAAATTGCCTCTTCCATAATACACTCACAGGGTAATTGGGGACCTTATCTTATTTTTAAGTACTTTTCAAAGGATGGGATGGGACGGGACATGGGGCACCTGAATAAGAAAACAAATAAGAAAACATAACACTTCTTTGTTCAAAGGTCAGCTATAATATAACTTTCCACAGCAAACCTCTTGAAAAATAACTGAAATAGCAAAAGTTCATTTCATCCCAAAACTTTAATTATTTAATAGTAGTTTTTTAAGTACAGAATTTAAATAATTAGGGAAATCAAATTTGGAGAGCATTATTTTTTAGCAGGGGAAGACAATTTTCTCTTGGACAGAATAAATATGGATCCCAAATGAATTTATATAATTTGTCTATGATTGTTGCTGTTTCCTGACAATATTTACTATTAAATACAGTACTGTATACCCGTTTTACATGTAGAAGAAAAGGCATCAATGATTCAATGTCATGTAACATTTCATTTGTTGAGAAAAGGCTCAAATGCCATTTATTTATACATTTTCATTTCATCACCTCGCCTTTACAATGTAGCAAATATGTAGGAACTTTCTAAGCAAGAGTGATAACAGAAATGAGTCACTCATACATTGTGTGAAGAAAACACGGTCTTAGTATTTTTCTATGTGAATTATTCTCAGATCAATAGTTTAATTGATACTGAGGGTCTTCAGAAAGGTTGACATGTGCCCAAGTAACTTTCAAGAATGGAAGAAGAAAAAAAACTTGACACAATTTTAAATATTCTCATCATTATTTTCCAGCTGAGATCTGGTACTTTGTTATTGATTTTAGAGGCCACTTTAGAGGAAGAATGTTTGCAATGAAAATTTGGCATCGTATAGGCTGGTTGGTAAAACACACTCTTATATTTTCCTACTGGATCCTCTCTCAGAAATTTAAAGTATCCATACTATTTGCCGATTGCTTAATGACAATCATGTGATGAAGACACGGTACTAGGATTGGTGAGTAGAGATGCTCGAGGTCCACCATTAGCACAGAATCTCACTGGGTGATCATGGACCACTCAATTTTAAAGAACCTCAAAGGTTCATAGCAAGAGAAAATAAGAATAGGCAGCCCTCAGCATGGCCAAATAAAAAGCAAGATTCAAATTAATAAATATAAGAAAGGGTCCTATGCAGCAGTCATAAGATCCAGCATTACTGAATTGGTAATTCATGAGTGGGATCACATTTAGAAACTAATTATTTGAACATCATGTGAACTTGTTATTTTATTATAGCTCCAACTGGAAAGTTTGGTTAGTTGGCAGATTGATGTGGGAAAGGGAGAGGCCTTTGATGTTCACAGCTTTCTTCCTTTTTTCCTCTTCATAATGTTTATCTTTCATTTGTGTAAAGAGAAGTGTTGAAAGAAACATATATAATAATCTAAACATTGCAAACTGATTTACTGTCAATACAGAACACTGACGTTCTACTCACTTTGCAATAACACAGGCAGTTTTGTTTTCAACTGAGTATTTAATAGCTTGCACAAAAGTGCTATCAACTTTTAAAACCAGAAATATTCCAAAATTATTGGATTATTTTAGGGTATATATTTATTATCATCTATTAAGAGAGAGATTGGATAAATATGCTTGACTGATCTCACTAATACTGCAAAGTAAAATAATAAACTGCAATATATTATTTGTGTGATTAAAACCCACATTTTTTGCCATTGCTTTCTACAGTTTTCACTTTTGAAGCATCTATTGTCAGTTTTCCCATGTAGTTTCACAAAAGAGATGTAATCATCCAATCTAATAATTTTGACGATAAATCCTGATTCACAGCCAGACCATCCTCACTAACTCTCTGACAATTGCTCCAATCCACATCCTAAAAGAACAAATGGTACATTACACCAGTGTTTCACAATTAGAAATGGCATTTCAGTATCCTTCAGTCTCAAAAGACCATGGTATCATGCTCTGGACTCCCCAGAGCACAAAGCTTTGGTAGGTCAGTATGATGGATAGACAGTACCCAAGCAGCAGATCTCCCCTCTCCACGTTTCTGAAATAATCCAATGGAATGGCAAAGCCCAATACGATTAGTTCCAGCTACATCCAAGAGTTATCAGAACGTGGCTGTACACAGTCACGAACTGCTTCCAAGGCTTGGGCTCCAGATTTGGCCTCAAGGTTTACCCCTGAAGCCTTTTCCAAGGCAGTGGAGGTCTGCAGTCAGAGTTTCCCTTCTCCTATTTGCTGACAGGGGCGTCTTTCATGTCTTGCCATGTTCTTAGTGGATCACATTGCTTGCAGAGCCCGCCTTCATGAACGTTGACCTATTCTAGTTGGTTTCATCAACTCAGTCCTCCAGAATCTGTCTTCACATGCTCCGGATAGACAAGTCCCTATCTTGCCGAAGGTCAATGACCCATTGGCTACTCTCAACCTGGTTTGGCCAGCCTGTCGAAGCTGTTGCCTGGGTTGTGACCGCTGCACATGCTACAGCTAATAGGAGCCACAGGTGAGAGCTGAGTGACAGGTGGAAGACCAAAGGTGAACGCGCTGCCCTAAATGAACTGCCATAAAAGGACATGACATGCCCCTACACCGGTGGGGCTATCCCTCCCTGAGCACCCCGTACACCCCTCTCCTTAAATAGAAGTAGTCTTTATACAGTGGTCCTTGTCTTTCTGTTCTTATCAGTGAGTTAGATAAATATAGATTTCACTAGATTTTTAAATAACAGTAGGCTTAGGCACAAGCCTAAAAAAGAGTTCAGAACACACTCATCATATTGCGATGAGATTTGGAGGAGATGGGAGAGGGTTGCTGCTTTGAAACTGATGCAGACACAAGCAGTCCTCAACTTACGACACAATTGAGCCCAACATTTCAGTTGTTCAAAGCAGTTTATTCAGAACATGAATAAAGTAGAAGTGGGATCTGAACATCAACCACAAACATCTGAATTAATTTTTAACCTATTAATTAGTCATTATGAAAATATATGGTTTCATCAGAACCCAAATAGAGTAAATGCTTTCTCTCCATTCCCTCGGATGTCCTAGTCACATTTGTTCCCCTGCCTGGCTGTCATCTCTAAATCTTGCTCCTTTTAAAGGCTCCTTTTTCAGCGCTAGGAATCTTTTCCTTCACTCTGCCTCCCAGCTGGCCAGGGGAACTTAAAAGCAAGAGTGTGCCTCCAGCCACTCCTAGCCTTTATTTCTGAAGAATTTCTCTGAGTCTCATGGGAGCCAGAGGCATTCTGTGGAATAAAGATGGCAGACAGCATGGAGGGTTAGCTCATTACTTTGAAGTCTTCCCTCACATAAAATAAATTGCGGATAATACCAAAGTACTTTGTAGACAGAACAGAAGGTGCCTGTGGATATCATGTTGCTTTATCCCCTCACAGGCATAAGCCAGCACACATAATACAAAATTTACATTCAAGATTCTCTCCTCCCCCCTCCCCCCTTTTTTTGTATAATATAGTGAAAAACAATTTCAAGATGAAGGGACTAGAAAAGACACAGCAAATCTTTCTCTTAGCAATCGGTTTAGGCTGTTACGTTGCAATGCATTTTTGATGGACTTCCATTATACATTCTTTGTTATTTGTACAGTGCCTAATAATATAGAACGGAGGAGATCTGAAGCTCTCTTGTGCTATTGACTAAACGTTTTGGCATCAGAAGAAGTTGAAGCTGTACAGCAGCGTTAATAGTTTTAAGTTAACTCTTGGCATTACTTTAAAAACAATTATGCAAGATCTATCACAAGTACTCCTCTTATCTTATCTGAATTGCCATTCATCCTGTAAATGATTTAAACATACACTATTCCATTATTGTTTAAGAGAGATAGAAGAGGATTCTGTTAAATATTTGTACTGTGGGTTATTTTAGTTGCTTTGAGCCAGTTTAGAAGTTTTGCACTTTACAGGTTTTGCTTTAATGTGTCTTGAGTTCTCAAATGAATCACATTCTGTATTTGCTGACTAGTCTGTTTTGCATAGTTGAATGGAAAATGGATAATAGACCCACAGTATTCACAGGTTTAAATCTTATTGCAAAATAAATGCAGTTCATTGGGAACAACAATTAATATTGCGATCTCTTGTTATACAATCATTTCATTTTGGCACATAGGTTAGTAAGCTGGAAGCTGTTTTATATTCTCAGTAAATTGGTCCCACTGGTCAAATGTTGTCCTTATAGAAGAAGCAATAAACATGAGCTTACAGGAGTTTTTATATTATTTCTTCTCTGTCAGCAAAGTACTGTAGTACTATATGTCTTATTCTAGCTAATGCAATTATTGGTCTGCCAAGGCTGCTGTAGAAAGGAACTGGCTGCTTAGTGACAGGGAGAGGGAGGTTTATTACATGGGTAACTGTCACGAAGGAACTTTAGAAATCCATGAATGGTGCAAGCACAGTCTTTTATTTTTGTTTTCTTGTAATTCTGGAAAAACACTGCAATTTTTTTTTATATTGTTTCAGGCTTTACAAGATGAGATTGAAAGTTACCACAATCAGGTGCACTTTGCTGAAGAAAAGATGCAGCACAAAGATCTGGAGGCACAGGAACAGGTACAATTATTTTGCTGAGAGATTTCTGCTGTTTCAGAGAAAGGAAAGTGTAAAGCACCAATTCATATATGAAAATAATCTCTTCAGGGGTATCAAACGTGGTAGATAAATCCACAGTAACTGAATTTAAACATGCCTGGGATAAACATATATCCATCCTAAGATAAAATACAGGAAATAGTATATGGGCAGACTAGATGGACCATGAGGTCTTTTTCTGCCGTCAGACTTCTATGTTTCTATGTAAACTGGTGGCCCACAGGCCAGATGCGTCATGTGCAGGCCACGCCAACCCCAGCTCCATAAATGGGAAAAACATCATGTGACAAAAACATGATGTGGCCGGTTTGACACCCATGTCTTGCTTGATAATACAATTGATGTTTCACTAATTTCTGTATTTGTATTTTATTTTTATTAATAAGAAAGATGCCTGTATCCTGAGCTAATGTCTCCCTTTTTCAGATTATCTTTTTAGCTGTTGAGGAAGCATTTTATTGTAGATGAGAATACTATTTTTATGGTTATGAAGATAGTATAAATTTATCTATCTATCTATCCATCCATCCACCCATCCATCCATCCATCCATCCATCTTTCTATCTATCTACCGTAATCTTTTAGCAAGCTGTATCTTCTGAGTAAAAAAGGAGGTTGGTATAGATTTGGTGTATACAATACTTGTTTTCGTATGACCGAAGTCTTATGTTCTACATTTACTTTCAAAATAAAAATTGTGGAAATGTATATTAAACTACAGGGGTGGGGGTCAGCATTATAAATATAGATAAAACCCCTTTAGATTCACTTGCTGTTCCCTTATTTCTTGCCTGAGAAATTCTAGTTTGGATATCTGGGGTTGCTCAAACCATGATTAGTTCACAAATTATAATTTTAAAATGTTTAAATGAATGAAACTGTTAGCATTCCGGTTGACACCTAGTATTGCCTACCTGCCAACAGAATCCAATAGTATGATGGGACATTCTTTTCTGCCTCTCTCAGCACAGTTCTGAAATCAAAGGGTCTAATCTAGCCTCCTGAATTAGATTTGCATGCTGAAGGGAAGAAAGGATGCACTCTGTTGTAGGAGCAGCTGCCTATTTGCATATCCTTAGATGTTGATGTAAAGTGGAAATAGAAGCTTTAAACTTCAGTATACTCATGTAGTAGCTTATATTTTCACTGATACCTCTCTTTTTTCTCCCCCTTTTAATCACATTCCAGATCTTTACTTTAGGGCAGGGTTTCCTAATCTTTGAAATTTCCAGGAATGGGTACTTCCTGGAACCCCCCAGAATTCCACCACCAGTACAGCTAACATGACCATCGGTGAGAATTCTGGGAGTAGAAGTCCAGATCCTGGAAATTCCCATGGTTGGGAATCACACTGCCTCGTGGGCTTATTTAAAGTTCTAATTCCTTAATTATCTTTAATAATTGTGATCTCCTTTTTATAAGAAGGAATTGGTGGTAAGAGCCCAGCAAAAAAATGCAGGTAGTTCTCATTTAATGCTGGAATTAGGGACAAAAACACCCATCACTAAGTAACATGGTCGTAAAGTGCAACATGACACAATGTACTGCTTAACAATAGTGCTTCCACTTGTTGTTAAGCAAACTGTTGTGGATCATTTGCAAGGATTTTCCATGTTTGCCATTTAGGCTTCCTCATTGACTTTGCTTGTAAGAAGGTTGTAAACTATAATCACATGACCATGGAGTGCTGCAAATTTGTAACTGAATTACATTCCCGTGCACCTGAGTCGTGATCACATGACCATGGGGATGATGCAACCAATATAACATGAGGTCCAGTCATATCTAATACTAGTCTAGCACCATCGTAAATTTAAATGATCACTAAAAAGTGATGGTTAAGCAAGGACCACATGTAATTGTGACGTTTGTGCATAAAATCCAACTTTTGCAACATATTTGTTGACTATATGTCTCTTATCCACCCCCTAATGGACAGACCTCATAATATTCATGCATTTTAAAAGGAAAAAAGTGCTGCATAAACATTAATGGATTTTTTTTCTTACCAAACACTTAATTTTGTTGCTTGTTAAGAATACTATTTAATTATTTTCTACAAAGGAAAAAAAGTTAGCATCACTAATATACTTGAACTTTATTTATTAAGTTTGTTGTTATGCCCCAAACCATTTTCTCCATGCTTGTTTTAGAAGAAAATAAGGATATACAGTGTTCCCTCGATTTTCGCGGGGGATGCGTTCCGAGACTGCCCACGAAAGTCGAATTTCCGCGAAGTAGAGATGCGGAAGTAAATACACTATTTTTGGCTATGAACAGTATCACAAGCCTTCCCTTAACACTTTAAACCCCGAAAGTGCAATTTCCCATCCCCTTAGCAACCATTTAGATCATTACTCACCATGTTTATTTATTAAAGTTTATTAAAAAAAAATATTTATTAAAGTCGGATGAAAGTTTGGCGATGACATATGACGTCATCGGGCGGGAAAAACCATGGTATAGGGAAAAACCACGCAAAGTATTTTTTAATTAATATTTTTGAAAAACCGTGGTATAGACTTTTCGCGAAGTTCAAACCCGCGAAAATCGAGGGATCACTGTAGGTCAAAAGTCAGAGAACTTCCTTCTAAGATATAGATAACTATTATCTCATATCCACATTTATATGCATCCTGAAGGGGAAAAAGTATATAAATATTTTAAATTCTGCATTTTCTTCTATGATTTACTTTACTGTACAAATTTAGTCTAAAATAGTTTGTTTGTTTATTTAAGATAATAGATTAGTACTACAATTCCAATATTTCAGTTTCAAATCAAATATTCCGTGTACTCAAGATAGAAAAGGAACAATAAAATATGGAAAAGAAATTGCTTGAATATCTGGTACTCTCTGGTGTCCCACTTGAATTTCACATTCGTGAACATGCCTATTACCAGAGGAATTATTTAATGCAATTTTAATTCAATTCACAGCTAATATCTGGATTATATATGTAGAGCAGGATGTGAACACGAAATGGTAGAATCCTAGGAAGGATTACATTTTTAATATTCCCATGTTTTTTTAAATAATAAATTAACGCTCTTCACTTCTATATAACAAAGTGATTAGAAAAATTAAAAACTCAATGAAGGATAACTAGTTGATACTCATTTTATTTAGTGTCAGGTCATTAATATTCATATTTTAAAAGTAGTATTCATAGCAAGGCTAAAAGGAACTAATATTTTGGACAAGAAAATATTTGTATAACAAATGATGAAGGATTGGGGAATGAATAAGTAAAGTTATGCTATCCTTCTTTATGAAATGTTATGTCTCCCATATCAGCTTAAAGTGCATATGTGCTCCCGACAGTTAAAGCTTTGGACCCAAAAGCTGCACTCATGTATTCAGACATGGAATCATACAGAAGATATTATCTCCATAATTCTGGATCTAGTCAGAACTTCTGTCTTACCACGATCAACTGATTTATTGATCCTCACTCAACCATCCCTACTACTAAGTAATTGTTCAGCACTAGTGATTCAGATTAAATAGAGATTCAGTACATTAGTAATGTATTATCATGCCCCAAACTTGTAGGTAGCAGTACCCAAAATATGTTAAGTAGGACAAGGAAAGAAACAGAATTCAGTGAAATAAATAAGTTGACTATGAATTTCCCTTAGCTATTTTTTGTAGCAAATCTGCAGTTTGAAACAGACATTGCAATTGATTGATTGACTGATTTGATTTGTATGCCACCCCACTCCGCAGACTCAATGCTGCCTTTTTACTTCTCAGGCCATAGAACTGTCCCATTAAGATTTCATGCTTAAGGAACCATGTGCTGCTGAATAATCCAGGAAGAATAACAAATGTGACAAAGTCTGTTCAAATTGGTCAATACATGCAGCTTCCTTCAAATGCATCTGTAGCTAACTAGCCATTTCCCAAGAAAGAGATGTCTATACAGTAATTGGTAGTTGTTTTGTAAAATTCTTCTTCATGAAAAGTTGAAATATATTGTTTATTCCATAATAAGAAATCAATTGCTACCTGGAAAATCCATCTTTACTGCACTATATGTTTGCCATCTAAGAAGTAGAATGTTGCAGCTTTTTTTTTTTTTTAAAAAAGGCTGTCTTATAGAAAAAATTGACTGCATTCAGCCAAATATTCTAATACAAGTAGTCCTTGACTTATGACCACAATTGGGACCAGAATTTTGGTTGTCACTTGTAAGTTGTTGCAGTTGTATGTTGAAGCACAACATGACCAGGCAGATTTTTGTGATGTTTATTGAATTAATTACTGTGGTAATTCAGTGAACCATGTGGTCATTAAGTATGAAAGCATTTTATCCAATGTGAAATTTATGCTTGAAAACTGCAAATAGTGTGACAGAACATGATCACATGACCACAGGTTGTAAATGGGCACAAGTTGCCAAGTGCCCAAAATGCAATTACATGACTGAGGGAATGGTGTGGGAGTCATAATTTTGAGGACAAGTCATAAGTAACTTTGAACAGTCATTAAGAGGTTGGTGGTAAGTTGAGGATTGCCTGTAATGTTCTCAGCATTTCTTTTTTCCAAGTCTGATTAGGGCTAGGAGAATTAAAATAAAGTTTTGTATGCTTTTATCTGAAGCAATTATTTAGTGTTAACTATTATGGAAAGGAAAAATTAAATGGGCCACCTCAAAATGATAGCTCCCTTTCATTGTTGATCCTTATCCACACTAGCTACAAATACATCTGCAGAAACCAGTAATCAAAAAAAATCTATTTTGAGACTCTTCTCTACTTCTATAAGATACTATTGTTTTGAGACCACATTTTAGAAAGGTTCAAAAATTGCTTTGGCATAGTTACAAAAGACAGTTTCATGGGCTTTTACAAGCCTGTATCAAGTAAAAAAAAGCTTATTTAAATGCTTGCTGTTTTTCATTAAAAGGAAAGTCTTGTGTTTTGATTCTATAACAACAACAAACAAATGAATGAGACATGAAAAAACCTGTGGTTTTAATTAAAAGCACAAGACTGTTTCTTATTATTTCTTATTGGGTGGTATCTTAGTTCTCCATGTTTGCCTTGTTTTTAGATGAGAACTGCCTCTACGTTTATGCTCATATCTAACAAATTCACTAGAGAGCAAGCTACATGCTACATTGCAGCCATGTCCAATGAAGTCCTGATGTGTGCATTTTGTTAGCAGTGGTGCAGTTACAGTGTTAAGGATGAAAGAATGGATTCAGGTTCAGTCTAGTTCAGACTGCTTATTGAGAGACTGAACAGGGGTTTTAGATAGGAATCTTGCTTTAGCCCCACTGAATAACATTTTATACTGAGGCATGGATTTTCTATATATAACCTGCATCCTTGGTCATACTGCACTGGCTGCCGATCAGTTTCCAGTCACAGTTCAAAGTGTTGGTTATGACCTTTAAAGCCCTTCATGGCACTGGACCAGAATATCTCCGAGACCGCCTCCTGCCGCACGAATCCCAGCGACCAATTAGGTCCCACAGAGTGGGCCTTCTCCGGGTCCCGTCAACTAAGCAATGTCGGTTGGCGGGCCCCAGGGGAAGAGCCTTCTCTGTGGCGGCACCGGCCCTCTGGAACCAACTCCCCCCGGAGATTAGAACTGCCCCTACTCTTCCTGCCTTCCGTAAACTCCTTAAAACCCACCTTTGCCGTCAGGCATGGGGGAACTGAAACATCTCCCCCCTGGGCACGTTTAATTTATGCATGGTATGTCTGTGTGTGTGTCTGTTAGCATATGGGGTTTTTTAAATATTTAAATATTTTAAATTTGTCTGATTGCTTATGATTTGTTTCTACATGTTGTTAGCCGCCCCGAGTCTTCGGAGAGGGGCGGCATACAAATCTAAGTAATAAATAAATAATAAATAAAATACAGTACTTGAATTATCGCTTTTCACCACATGTTTTGAAACCTGGAACCTGCAGATCATCCTGATTTTTAATTTGTAAGGAATCAGTAATTGTAACCAAAAACCGAATCCCCATGAAGTTTATCATCTTTTCAAATTCAGTCTTAGCTTGGAGTGATTTCATGGCTAAGATCTCAAGAATTATTTGATTTCACATTACTCTTAATAATATACAGACTCCCATGGAATCAAAGAACAGTGTAAACCTCTTGATAGTAAAGATGGAATAGTTCATTTCTATCCCAGTTTGGCTTGATTGGAGATGAATAATAGAGTGAAGTCTCTGTAGAAAAAATAAAGTCTCTTCCAATGTGATCATTCTGGTGAAAAAAAGAGCGATTTAGTTTCGGGATGAAACAATTTGAAATGAACACTCAGCTGAAATTACAACAAACTTAAAATTATAAGTACTGATTGGATGCAAGCTCCACTTGAATACACAGTATCTATGCATCTTTTTACAGCTCCTCCCCAAGTTGTCTCAGGACATTTCATTGAGAACAGTAAGCTAAGTTCTCTTATTACTAAGAAAAGGGGAACTAAATCCACCAGAGAATAATTCATCATTTGGGAATGTTATTGAGAAAGGAGGGATACATTTCAGTAACATTTTCTAAGCTTTTAATACTACTTTTGAAGTAAGTAAACTAAAAAAGCAGGAAAAGTCTACATTTTTGAGATTATTTTGAAATAAAATTCATTGAACTTTAGTCATTCATTAAATTAAGATTCACTGATGATGTTACCTGGCTCAGTAATCAAACCTCTGCAAGCAAATCAATCAAGCTCAGAGAGCACCGAGGTCTCAACAACATTCATTAAAAAGCTGACATTCCTATTTTATTCCAAAGTGCAAAATGAAATCAGAAATCTTAATTGCAAGAGAATAATGATTCAATCGCACATTTAGTTTGCCAGTTGAATGTTTATTATTCCAGTTTACTGAAGCTGATTTTTAAAAAATAAATATTGGATGTTTATAACATTCAACCTAACTTTTTTGTTTTTATACTGGTTAAATAAATTTGTTTTAAGATAGTTATGATGCATCATTTGAAAATTTTGCTTGGTAAACAACTTACATTACAATATCTTAATCTCAAAGAAAATATAATTATCTGTGGTTTATGGACAGAAACAAACTCTTTAGGATTAATATAAAATATAATGTTAATGTCTAATCTTGGGAATTTAAATACTAGATAACAAATGCTGTGATAATATCTTTGCTTTATTCATAGAGATATCTTGCTGATAATAAGCATTCTTAAGCTTTCTAATATTGCGACCCCTTAATACAGTTTCTCATGTTGTGTTGACTACCAACCATAAGACTAGCGCCAATTCTCCCAACAGAGCTTTAAGCTGATTGGCAGGAAGGTCAGAGGGACACTTCCACTGTAAACGCATGATTGGTTGGATTGTAAAAATATGTTCCAAGGCACCAAAATGGAAGCTCTAGTTCCTAACACCATGGGAAATTTGTCTTTTCCCATGGTCTTAGGTGACCCTTATGAAACGGTCGTTCGACCCCCAAAGGGGTCCCAACTCCCAGATTGAGAACCACTGTCCTATAGCATCTCACAACATTCCAGTTGTTCCATTGATCTGCAGGAACAACCATGTTGGTGTGTGGATCGTTGGAAGTGGTGGTTGTCGGTAAAGTGGAAATGTAATAGGGGAAGCGTGATTATTCTCTGTGTTGGCCACTATACCTTAGATTTTTAGATTGTTATTGAATCATTGACATAGGCACCTTTAGAATAGCAATAGCAATAGCATTTAGACTTATATACCGCTTCATAGTGCTTTAATAGCCCTCTCTAAGAGGTTTACAGAATCAGCTTATTGTCCCCAACAATCTGGTCCACATTTACCCACCTTGTAAGGATGGAAAGCTGAGTACAATATAAATTGGCTAGAGTTCAGGACAGCACACTTGGCCCATCAACATTTCCAAAACATGGTAAACAGACAGCATGTCCTGCTTCTGACAGACAATGTAGTCAACAAGGCTCACATCAATCAATGGGGGGTACTCACTTCAGGTCTCTCCTGCACAAAGCAGAACAATTAGGGCTCTGTTCATTTCATTTTTTTGAGCAGGATATATCTACTCACCTGAAAGCCTCAATCATCTTTGTATCTTCAGGCATATGACATCAGGTTATATCATGAATCATAATTCAACCAAAAATGTGTAGATTCACTTGAAAATATTTGTCTTCCTTGTACCCATTTCCATAGCTATTTCTTTTGTACTGGAGATGTTAAGTTCTGAATAGAGATTTTTTTTTCCCCATGGCATTCACACAATCATACAAAATGTAAGACTATTGTAGCTTCCGTAACTTTATTAAATAATTTTTTAAAATGCAAATGTTTCTAGTGTTCTTTTCAGAGAGATTACTCCAACATATCAAACAGAGAAAGAGGAGCAAAGCTGCTTCTTTTAGTTAACTGGATGTTAAACCACTATCAGAAAATTTCATTAGGCTAGGCAGGTTCTCGGTAATTTTTAACATTCAAACTACAGCCTATCCCATCTGGACAAAAGGAGATCTGTTTTAGATGTAGTTCATAGTTATTACTCCAGATTATAACTATGAAAAAACATTTGATCAAGGGCAAGACAGAATGTATTTTATTAGTCTTTCTTGAGAAAGTTCCCATCATGTTTCAGCTAGACAGTTTCTTTATGTAGAAACAAGGAATTATAAGCTTTAGCTCCATAAAACTCCAATATAATGTTATGTATTGCAATAAATAACATTTGCACCAGACCTTTGCACCTTATCAAATTAACTGGTACTAAAACCAAAGTGTTTTTACAAGATCAAGTGATGATACCATTTCATATACGTTCTCTCGGTAATTCTTAAAACAACCTTATTAGGCCAGTAGGAAGTTGAATTTAAAAGTTAATAAAGGTTCACTTAGCAGGTTTGTGGCAGAGGTTGCTATTTGCCAACACAGTTTTAAATATTGTACGTGGACATAACAGAATCATGAAATATGAGAAATTAGAGAAGTGAAAACTCTGCTAATTTTGCTAGATATTTTTTTCCGCTCTTTTATTGAGAACAGTAGAATGGCTATTATTAGGAAAAGACAGCAAGGTTATGAACAAAAAGAAGAGCCAAGAACAAAGAGTTCAAAGAAGTTGACATTGAAGCATTACTTGGTAATCAGGCTCTGTCTTAGAAACGTACAAAGGTGAACACATAGCTGCAATGGCAAAGAAAGAATGTTGAAAATCATATGAGCAGCCAGAAACAGGAAATGGAAAGGAGGATAAGGGAGATAGAAATGGCACGTAAACAAAGTTGAAAGGCACCAAAATAACCTTGGTTAAAAGGAAGAGAGTGAATATTTGATAAGAACATTAAATTATTATGCCAATGTTCCAACAGTTATGAAATGTTCTGCAATTTTAGTTATTTATATTATCCCCATAATGGAATGACACACTGAAAATGAACTTTCCTTTTTACAGCGCTCCATAAATCATCTCTGAGTGTCTGATAGCATAAAACAATTGAAGGATTTGGCTCCTTTCACATGACAGAAATGCTTCAAACAGTTTAGGGTTGGGGCTGCCAGATTCGGAGCTATTCAGCAAGGCTAATATTAGATAAGTACAACATAAAAATGCAAAAAAAAAAAGTACTGTTAAATGAAATGGCTTAAAGCCATCTCTTTCCTGATAGCTCTTTATCCACATAGTACTTTAGTTATTCATTCAGCTAATGCTGACTTTCTTAATCCTTGGCACAAATACTCAAAGTCTTGTGCATATACTTACAGAGCAAGTAAAACTTTTTTGCTACTGTTATTGCAAATGTGTATATGATTTGCATAGTGACTACCTGTGTTTGAAGTTGAATTCATTAGCAAAATACCGTATTTTTCGCTCCATAAGACGCAGTTTTTTTCCTCCCAAAGTAGGATGAAAAATCAGCCCCGTCTTATGGAGTGAAGATGCAGGCAGGGGGGGGGAGGCGCTGGAGCAGAGGGGGATATCCCGGCACTTGGTGAGCGGAGAGGCGGTCGCCTCCCCTGCCGCCCCACTCTGGGGGTCCTTGGCTTCTGCTGGGGGGATCCGAACGCTGTCAGGGGGACTGTTGCCGGCAAAGGCTAGCAGGGAGATAGGGAGCGCGCGCAACCGCCCGTGTGCCCCTGACATTTCCAGCACCCCCCCCCGAACCCCCAACCCGGGTTCGGGGGGTGCTGGGAAGCCCCCCAGGCCGGCTGCGATCTTTTAAAACAGCCGCGCCGCTTTTAAAACAGCCACGCCGCTTTCCAGCTGACTCCTGAAGCCAAAAGCCAAAGGCGAACTTCCGCGCTTCAGGAGTCAGCTGGGAAGCGGCGCGGCTGTTTTAAAAGATCGCAGCCGGCCTGGGGGGCTTTCCAGCACCCCCCCAAACCCCCAACCCGGGTTCGTGGGGTGTTGGGAAGCCCCCCAGGCTGGCTGCGATCTTTTAAAACAGCTGCGCCGCTTTTAAAACAGCTGCGCCGCTTTCCAGCTGACTCCTGAAGCCAAAAGCCAAAGGCGAACTTCCGCGCTTCAGGAGTCAGCTGGGAAGCGGCGCTGCTGTTTTAAAAGATCGCAGCCGGCCTGGGGGGCTTTCCAGCACCCCCCCCCGAACCCCCAACTCGGAACCGCGTTCAGACGATTTCCCCCCCCTGTCCCCGTCCCCGCGCCTACCACGCACCGCTCGCCTTCCCGGGCAGCCCGACTCAGCTGCCGGCTGGTTGGGTTGAAGGACTGTGGGACGTTTGTTCTTCTTTCCATATATAAGCGATAGAGCTCAGCACAACAAGAGTACTAGACACGAGAACAGTTTTTCCGCACCCCAACCCCATCACACGCCGGATCGCTCGCTCCCTCGCGCGTCCCGCCCGCCGCCAAGCCCCGCCAATATTTTTTTTCTATTTTCCTCCTCTAAAATCTAGGTGCGTCTTATCAGCAGGTGCGTCTTATAGAGCGAAAAATACGGTATATCTAGAGTAACAGAATACTGAGTAGATAATCAGATAAAGTAGGAACTTTTTTCCACACATCACTGAAATAAACCCTGCAATGCATATTGCAAATAGCATACTAGTACATGTTAGCCATTTCATAAACAGACAAAATGCCACTATTGTGGCTATTTGCAGTTTAATATTTTTATTGCTGAAGAACCATGAAACAGAGTTGGAAAAGGAGCAAGAAAAAAAATAGGGTTTTTGTCTTTCTACAATGTATAACAAGCAGTTCAAATTTAACTTAGGAAACTGGAGGTTAAAACATGAAGATCAGTTGTAGTAATTGGGTATATTTACTCTAATGAAAAAAGAGAACATGATAGCAATCTTCCAGTATTTGAGGGAATGCTACAAAGAAGAAGTCTTCGGAGAGGGGCGGCATACAAATCTAATAAATAATAATAATAATAATAATAATAATAATTATTATTATTATTATTATTATTATTATTATTATTATTATTATTAAGAAGGGGGTCAATCTACTCTTCAAAACAGGACATAGCAATGCCTGGAAACTAATCAAGGAGAAGACCAACCCAAAACTAAGGATAGCAAGAACAATTAACCAGTGGAAGAGCTTCCCTCCAGAAGTTGTGGGTGCTGCATTGTTGAAGGTTTTTCAGAAGAGATTGGATAGCCGCTTGTCTGAAATAGTTGAGCAGCCGGTTTATTTATTTATTGGATTTGTATGCCGCCCCTCTCCGTAGACTCAGTTGAACTAGATGAGCTCCAAGGTCCCTTCCAACTCTGTTATTCTCCATATTTATAGCAACATAGTTGCAGACTCCATTAGTCAATTATTCACTGGACAGCTTTTCTCCCTTAATCATAAATTACTTGGGATCAGGTGTTGCTTGTTTTGTCTTTGGAAAGATCACTAGTGTACTCTCTGATACATTTATTGTATTTTAGGGACTAAGATACCACATTATAATAAAACAAAGACAGGTAGTGAATGGTCAGAAGTTTACAAAATATCCCGTCTCAGCTGCTATCAGTTAGATTGATTGAAGCAACATGGGGCTGAAGTTATTGGTCTAAAGCAGTAGTCAAGCAGGTGGCATATATCTGAAGCAGCACTGAAGTTTCTGTTCATGTGAACCTGTTATTGCTTTTATGTTTGCCTTATATGCCCATAGATACATATTATTGTTAGGGAAAAAATCCCTTTGCTATTAATAATTTATAGCTTAAGTGGAATGGTGGTATGTTATTGTAGTTTTGTTTGTGGTGGTAATATATGCTGTCACCTATTACCAAAAAGGTGACCAAGGAAATTACTTTTAACTTTAGAAAAATGTTTTAAATACCCATTTCTTATGGTTATTCGTAAACCTTTTAAAACAAAATAAAATAATCCCTGTTGATATTTTATGGGGGTAACTTATAGAACTTATGTTTGAGTCCTACTATTCAAAAAAGGAAAACAACTACAAGGGTATTGGTTTCTTTAATGTTTTGTTCCAACAGGGTGCAGTGAACATGGGTTATATCCAGAGGTGGTATTCAGCTGGTCCACACCAGTTTGCGCGAATCATTGGCAGAAATTTGGCCAAGGTCACTGAACCGGTAGTGATGGCTGGCTGGCCATGCCTCCGAACCTGCCCCTTGGTCACTGCTCACTCGCCCTGCACACCATGTTCATTGCCGCCATGTTCTTCGTGCACGCACATCCCATTACCTTGCAAGTCCAATGCCCAAAGAACAAGGCGATGGTGACATGGCATCAGCTTTTTCCACTACCTCCAGAACTTTTCTGTAGCCAAAAACTCCAGTCAGCTTGCCTTCCGGACTCTGGACCAGCTGCCTCTAAAGGAGGGAAAATCAGTCAACTGGCAAAGGGAAGGTAGGGGTAGATTGGTGGAAATTCCAAAAAAGTTCCTACCTTTTCCTGTGGATGTGGCTAGGTGGGGGTCATATGACTGAGTGAACGTGAGTGACATTGAGTTGGCCATGCCCACTCGGTCACATCGCCTCATCTAGCCGCGCCCACCGAACCAATAGTGATTTTTTTTCAAACCTACCACTAGTTATATAATTCTGAGCTCAAAACAGAATATTTCCTATTTTATTGTCTATCCTAGCATTAGCAAGAGTAGGAAGATTCTTAATGACACAGAGTAACTACTGATTAACCAATGATTGTGGCAGCCCTTCTTTTTTAAGTGAAAGTCCTAAGGCAAATTAGGGGCCCATGGACAGAATGCATCTCACACAGGCCACACCCACCCCAGCTCCGCAAAGAGAAAACCCATTGTGATACATCATGTGATGGCAATGTCAAGCCGTGTCCTAAGGAGAAAAGAGCTGCATTGAGGGTAATCCAGTTTGGGACCTCAATTAATAGATATAGAACTAATGGGACCTTTATTTTTGTTTACTTCAAACTAGTGTATACCTTTGCTTTCAGTTTGTAATCATGGGAAGGACACCTGTTTTTTTAGCTGACTTTCCTGAAAAAAAATATATTGCTGCTGCGGCATGTATAAGAACAGAAAAAATGATTTTATGCTTTGTGGACTAATACTCAGTTCTGAGTGAAAGTATCCTTGGTTAGTTCAGTTTTCTCTTTGGGTCAGTGACTGGAAAGCTTATAGTTGAGAACAGCAGTAACATTCCTTCCTTCATTATTTATCTTTGTCATTTGCTTTTTAATATAGTATATAGCCTCTAAAACAGTGGTTCTCAACCTTTCTAATGCCATGACCCCTTAATACAGTTCCTCATGTTGTAATGATCCCTAACCATAAGGTTAGCACCAATTCTCCCAACAGAGCTTTAAGCTGATTGGCAGGAAGGTCAGAGGGACACCCCCACTGTAAACGCCTGATTGGTCGGATTGTAAAAATATGTTCCAAAGCACCAGAATAGAAGCTTCCGTTCCTAACACCATGGGAAATTTGTCTTTTCCCATGGTCTTAGGCGACCCCTGTCAAACGGTCGTTCAATTCTCAAAGGGGTCCCGACCACCAGATTAAGAACCACTGCTCTAAAATATGAATTGCCATGGAAATAGCTTGAGTTGGGCATATAAGAACAAATCCAGATACCCAGTACTGAAGGAAAATCTAATAACAGGTAAAAGGAGACTGAGAATAGCCATGCTTCTGCACTAGCTGCCATAATTGTAGGAGGTTAGAAGCTGAGTCCAAAGGCGGGGTTAAATGCATTATCAGCCCTCGTGAATTGTGTTGACTCTTATCTAGCGCCATTATGTCTTGACTGTTAGTAGATCTGATTCATATGTATAGGTAGTGTGTAATAAGCTTTCAGTACTTTGAACTCAACTCTTGTCCGAGGTTACTTGCACCTGACAATAATGGGCATTATGAGTTTGCCAAGTTTGCCAAGTCTGCAGGTTACTCAGAACATCCCTGAAATATTTTAGCATCGGCAGCAAAGATTATGATAGTGTCCAGTATTCAATAACAAATAAAGCACAACTGGGTCCTTGATCCCTTCTAAATTTTGTGGTTTTGTTGCATATGTTTCATTACTAATCTAGGTAACATAATCAGCACTAATAATTTACCAAATTTGGTAATAAAATATCTTTAAAAACCCACCAACTTCAGAGAGCATGTAGGACTCCACAGTTGAATCCTGAGCTGCAAATACTTTCTTCTGTTGGTAAAGTAGAAGTTCAAAATCTATGATGTTCCTGAAATTAACACATATTGAAATAATGTACTGTATTGCATTAAAAGTCTAGGCACTGTTGAGAGTTGGAATATCTTTGTTTTTAGTGAGTTGGGGAAAAGCCAAGATTCTACAGTTCTTGCAGCTGTTTAAAACATAATTTACTCTCTAGTTTGTCGTTTTCAGAAGATTATGCTTTGATCTTAAAGCATTTTGCTGGGCTTTATTACAACCCTATTTTAATTGAGCCAAAAAGTAGCATATGATTTCTGTTGGTGCAGTTCATACCACTATTTTGCCCTCAAGCTTATTGTTGGTCAATTCTACCATGGATCCCAAGTTTGCTATTCTAGTACAACATGACCAACAAACAGTTTTTCATAGTTTGAAAGTTTACAAAAGTTAGACCACAGCTTGACCTTGAAAAAAGGATTACATTGACCTTTTCCATAAAGCAAAAGAGATAAAAATAGTAATAACTAAGATAGAATTTATAGTATGTGGTTATTTTTTAAAACAAAATAAAATTAATAAATGCTGTTTTTAATACTGCGTCCCTGTTTTAATAAGAGCAAACTGTAGCTAATTCATCCCTGAATATATATGAAAAAAGCTAACAAAGAAACATGCATCTATTATTTTTAACTCTATAATCAAGAGATTCTTGTCAGTTTACAGTCTTGACAATATCATAATTTTAGGTGCAAATGTAGAGTTCACACTAGCTACTTTATTGCTGTACACCTATTTCACAGCAATCCCCCCAGTCTGGCAGTTTTTGGTATTCAGATATTACCAACTTCTATCATATTATTTGTAACAAGATTAGAAACATAAAATATTGTCCTACCTACCTTCTTCTTTTCCACAAAAGCAGGCCCCATTCAGTCAAGAAAGGTGACAAGATTTATACATACTTCAGTAAGGTATTTTTAATACTAGTTTTGTGGTAGATTTTAGAATTTTAGAAACTGAGGAGGAATTTCTAATCTTCATTTATATTGATTTCATAACAGTGGATTCTCTTTGAATTATTTGGATGGCTTCTTCTCAGGTTTCTTGCCTCCTTGGTCGAATTGCCACTATCAACAGGTTCCTTTTCTTCCTTTCTTTTTATTATTTATATCTAGACTAGTTTGCATTACTTTCCTAGTCTCCCAGTCATGTCTGATATAATTCTATATAGAGGTAAAGGAGATGCAAAATAATTTATTTGGTGTTTTTATTAAGAAGATGTTGTTTACAAGACCAATTAATTTGTCTCATTGTTTTATTTACATTTTTAAAAAAGTAAATAATTAAATGACCAGTGACTCATTCCCATTTTTTTATTTCAGATAATTTTCCACTGTAAGGAATACTCTGCTTACTAAAGATATGAGCAGCATGGGGAACTTTATGGTTATACAGTACAGTTAAATAAATTTAATATTTTGCCTAAAGTTAATGAGTTTTCCATGGAAATGTCTTAAAATTTGGTTTTGCTTTCTTTTGAGTTTCTGTTAAGTATTTGGAGATATTTAAATAATTATTTAAATTATTCATAACTTTTAATTAATTAATTAAATTAATTATAACTTTTAATTATTTCCAGAAAAATATATTCTGATAGATGGCTGAATATGCATATGAGGTTGAAGAAGATTAACTATTATGGTCTCATTAATATCTATTTTAAGAGGGGCATATGTGTTAATTTGCCTTTCGTACTTTTAACAAATTGATAATTTGATGGTTATACTTCAATGGAACTATCAATTTCCAAAGTTTTCCCTTTCATAGTGAAGATTTTCATATGAAAATGGGGTTACTAATTTTCCTTATTGTCGATTATATATCATTAGGCCTATTTGATAACCTCTGACTGGAAATGATAATGATATTGTGGGCCATGTTGGAGAGCTACAACTAGGCATATTTAAAATCTTATCAAGTGCTTGGATATTGAAGGAATTCTATATGTTTTCCAGCACTGAAGGCAAATCATTCTTTAGTCAATGCTGAAATTATACTTTATTTCCTGCTTCTTGAGAAAGGTTCTTCACTAGGTAAGATGAAGATGGAAGACCATCCCCAAGTGCTCCAGAGAATTGATCTAGTGGCAAGACACTTTTGAGCACTAAAAGTCAAGGGACTAACCCATCTTCATCAAACTTTGCTTAGCACCTTTTAAAAGGAAAATGGATTCACATACTTTTCTGATCTCTTTGAAAAATTGCTTGTTGACTACTTTTCAGCTATTTTCAGGAACTTTTGGATCAACAAGTTGTACAGCACTGAGTGATTTTTCCTCTTATGAAAGAAGTTTTAAATACAAGTTTAAGGACTTAAAAGATTTCTTTTGGAATAAACAGCAAAAGGATGATTAGAACTTTGATTTTGGAAAGTAACAAATGGATTAAAGGTCCAGATGGTTTTGAAACAACTTTCTGGAATTAATTATAGGAATCCTTCCCATGGGAAACTGCTTTTGTTTTGAATTCTTTTTTTAAAAAATGATAGGATGAGACTTTGAAGATTGAATATTATAGAGAACCAGAAGGTTCAAAATATTACAATTAAAGGACAATAATACTTAAATTTGACTTTCTAATACAGAATGAAGGAAATATTTTAATATTGGACAGATTTATTTATTTTATTTATTTATTCAATTTTTATGCCGCCCTTTTCCTTAGACTCGGGGTGGCTTACAACATGTTAGCGATAGCACTTTTTAACAAAGCCAGCATATTGGCCCCACAATCCGGGTCCTCATTTTACCCACCTTGGAAGGATGGAAGGCTGAGTCAACCTTGAGTCGGTGATGACATTTGAACTACTGACCTACAGATCTACAGTCAGTTTCAGTGGCCTGCAGTACAACACTCTACCTGCTGCGCCACCCTGGCTCCTTTTGAAGGCATTGTTAAACAATAGACCCAGAAATTAGTTTTAAGGCTTTGTGCCATTAGAAATAGATCATGTTTTAACTATGTTATGAAAGAGAGGCAAGCTTTATCTGACAACATTATGACTGATCTGAAAGTAGATTTTAAAAAGGCAGACTGCAAGGATGATATGGAATGTTGGACTTGACATACAAAAGAAACCTGTTGACGTTTTACTAATTAAAAAAGATGTACAAATAACAAAGCAAGGGAGTGATTTGAATAAAGTTTCTAGACTTGTTAATTCTTTGAAGAAGTCTATGAGAAGGGACAAAGTTCTAGAATATTATTTGATGGGACTAAAGATCAAGATTGTTAAAAAATAAAAGGACGGAACAGAAAGTTTGTTTCTTTGACCAAGGTTTAAAATACATATGTTCTTATCTCTAACATTTAATAGACTTTTGCTGATCAAAACTGAAGCATTTCTTCATAGATAAGAGATGGGATAAGAAAAGAAAGATCATTTGTTGAATTTGGGGGGGAAATGATATTAAATTGTTTATATTTCTAATGAAGGAGAAGTTATTTCTTTAATACATCTTTTTCTTTACTATATTTTTTCTTTTTATATTTATCATTTGTGTTTTTCCTTTTCTGTACTTTCTATTTTTTTCTTTTTCTATTTTTTGTGTGTGTTAATTTTCAGCTTTTTAATTATAACTTTTAATTGAATTTTTTCTTAAAGCTGCCAGTTCTAAGGCAGTGGCGCACACTCTTCTCCAGAGAAGGCCCACTTTCTGGTTTAAGCGATATTTGAGAGGCTGCCCTTCCCAAAAGTAGATATAGCAAGATAAAGCCTAAATTCCTAGGCCCCTACTATGTGGGGTGCCTCAGTGGTCGGTTCTCTCCCCCCTATTGTTTAACATCTACATGAAACCACTGGGTGAGATCATCTGTTGGCGCAGGGTGAGTTTCCATCAATAATGATGATATTCAGTTGTACGGCTCCACCCCGTGCCAATTCAGTGAAGCAGTTGAAGTGATGTGCCGGTGCTTGGAAACTGTGATGGTCTAGATGGGTGTCAACAGGCTCAAGCTCAATCCTGACAAGATGGAGTGGCTGTGGGTTCTGCCCCCCCCCAAGGACAATTCCATCTGCCAATTCATTATCCTGGGGGGGGACTTTGATTCCCCCTGAGAGCGGGTCCGCAACTTGGGAGTCCTCCTAGATCCAAAGCTGAGACTAGAATAACCTTTGAAAAGTGTTCGGAAACTTCAGATCGTGCAGAATGCAGCTGCGAGAGCAATCATGGGCTTTCCCAAATATGCCCATGTTACACCAACACTCCACAATCTGCATTGGTTGCCGATCAGTTTCCGGTCACAATTCAAAGTGTTAGTTATGACCTATAAAGTCCTTCATGGCACCGGACCAGATTACCTCAGGGACCGCCTTCTGCTGCACGAATCCCAGCGACCAGTTAGGTCCCATAGAGTGGGTCTTCTCCGGGTCCCGTCAACCAAACAATGTCGCTTGGCGGGGCCCAGGGGAAGAGCCTTCTCTGTGGCGGCCCCGGCCCTCTGGAACCAACTCCCCCCAGAGATTAGAATTGCCCCCACCCTCCTTGCCTTTCATAAGCTGTTTAAAACCCACCTCTGCCGCCAGGCCTGGGGGAAATTAAGATACACTTTCCCCCTAGACCTTTACAATTTTATGCATGGTATGTCTGTATGTATGATTGGTTTTTATAATAATGGGTTTTTAACTGTTTTTAGTATTGGATTATTGTTATATGCTGTTCTGTTACTGTTGTTAGCCGCCCCGAGTCTGCGGAGAGGGGCGGCATACAAATCCAATAAATAAACAAACAAACAAACAAACAAATAAATAAATAAATAACACCTCTCGGCTGTGGCTAGGGGTGCGTTCGCACAAGTTCATCTTGTCTACCAGTTGCGGTCCTATTTGGACAGGGAGTCTACTCACATCACTCATTCCCTCATCCCCTCGAGGCTCGATTTTTGTATTTGTATTTGTATTTATTAGATTTGTATGCCGCCCCTCTCCGAAGATTCGGGCGGCTAACAACAATAAAAAGACAATGTGAACAAATCTAATATTAAAAATAATCTAAAAAAACCCAATTTAAAGAATCAATCATACATACAAGCTACGATTACTGCAATGCGCCCTACATGGACTACCTTTTAAGAAAGTTTGGATATTTCAGTTAGTCCAGAACACAGCTGCGCAAGCCCTTATGAGTATACCTAGATACACCCATATTATTCTAACATTCTGCAGGCTGCGCAGGCTGCGCAGGCTTCTGGTCAATCTCCGAGCTCAATTCAAAGTGTTGGTTATTACCTATAAAGCCCCACTTGGCTTAGGGCCAGATTACTTATGGGACTGTATTCTTGTGACCGATCAGCAATCCCAGCAGCCAAACAATGCCAGCTGGTGGGACCACGGGGGAAGGGCCTTCTCTGTGGTGGCTCTGGCACTCTGGAACCAGTTTCCCCCAAAGATTTGTACTGCCTGCATATTCCTGGCCTTCCGAAAGTCCCTAAAGACACAACTTTGCTGCCAGGCCTGGGAGGGTCATGGAACACCAACATCTTTTCCAACCTACTGATGAATGAATGATGGATGAACGTTTTTATTGTGGGGGTTTTAACTTTGTATTCTTTTTATTATTGTTCACTGCCCTGAGTCCGCAAGGGGAAGGGTGGCATATAAATATGATTAAATAGACAAACAAACAAACTTGCTTGATTTCACTTATATTGAGAATTAATTCAAAAGAAGTATAGCATTTAACCCTGGTGTTCTGCTCAAAAACACACCCTAATGTTCTGTTCCCGGGTCTATTTGACCCGGACCGCAAATTGTTCATTTTAGGTACTTATATTTGGTCTTTTTGAAAGCTTTTTTTCACTTGGAAACATGTTTGAACATTTCTGCACACATTGAAATGAAAATTGAAATGGAAAAATTAATGCTTATTGGTTTATTTTGCTGATAAAATGCACACACACGCGTTTTTGTGAAATTCTTTTCAATTTATAGATTTGCTTGCAAAATGCATTCTATTTTACTAAAGTTGGTGTGGGATTGGTAGCTTGAACATTTCTGAACATAATGATATGAAAATTGAACTGAAAACATTGATGCTTATATGTTTATTTTGCACATAAAAGTCTCTCCCCCCCCCCACTGTTTTCAATTATTTCAATTTATATAAAAATATGCTGTTAATTTCAAAATTACATTCCTGTTTTTAGTAAAATGGATTTCTTTCATAAAACTAGTTGTCTGGCTATCACGTGCTTGCTTTTCAAAAGGATATTCCAAATATTTCTAGCCAAATATATATAAAAAGTGAAAATAATGGCACACAGCAAGGCCAAGGGGGTGGTCCTTTTGTGACCAAAATAAACAAATAAGCATCATTTTTTCAGTTCATTTCTATTTTTCTTATGATCAGGAATGTTCAATTTAGTATATCAAAACTTTTGGGGGGGAAATTCCTTAGAGATTTGTAGCCTAAAAAAATATAAACTGACACAAAATGCTGAAAAACTTTGGGGGGGGATTTTTGATCAAAATAAAAATATAAGCATCAATTTTTTCAGTTCAATTTTCATATCATTACGTTCAGAAATGTTCAAACTAGTTTCCCAGTGAAAAGGGTTTTCAAAAAGACCAAAGATAAGTACCTAAAAGATTTTTTTTGTTTCGGGTCAAATAGACCCGGGAACAGTACAAGTGTAATTAAATTTTGCCCAGCAAAAGGTTAGCCCCCACCCCCCAAAAAATATTTTTATGATGATCAGCAATGTTAAATTGAGTAAATCAATGTCTAAGATATTAAAAATATTTCGGATTTGGAGCCTTAAAAAAATTTAAAGTGAAAATGGTGGCAAGCAGCTGGGGGGGGGGAGGCCTTATTTCTGATTTTAAAAAACCAATAAGCATCATTTTGTTCAGTTCATTTATATTTTTCTTATGTTCAGAAATGTTCAAACTACCAATCCCACACCAACGTTAGTAAAATTGAACGCATTTTGCAGGCTAAACTATCTATAAATTGAAAAAAAGTTCACAAAAAAGGGGGGGCTGCCTTTTATGATCAAAATAAACCAATAAGCATTTTCATATCATTATGTGCAGAAATGTTCAGACTACTTTCCAAGTGAAAAAAGTTTTCAAATTGACCAAACATAAGCACTTCAAATGAAGAATTTTCGGTCCGGTCAGGGTGACCTGGGAACAGAACTTTAGGGACTTTTTTTTCAGCAAGAAAAAAGCCCCCCCCCCCCCAAATCCTCATAGAGAGAACCCCTGAAATGATGCAGGGAAAAAATGTTTACAGGGTCTCAAACTTTGATTTCAGGTCTCACAGACCCAAACAGAACAGCCGGGCATTCACCCCCTCCTGGAACTGTGATATTGAAACTGGATTGTAATCCATATATCTTCCTCAATAATTGATGTAAAAACCTTCAAAACCAACGCATGTCAATTCTTCAGTACCAGAAATAATAATCTTGCTAGAAAAAGGTTTAGTCTCTTAGTCCTGGACTTTTTTAGTCTCCAACTATTGTCAAAGTCAATGTATGCATATACTGTACTAAAAGCAAAATTCTTGAAAGTTTTCCTCCTTTCTCCCTCCCACTTGAGGTGATGTGTCTAAAATCAAATTTATTATTTATTTATTATTTTATTTATTATTTGGATTTGTATGCCGCCCCTCTCCGAAGACTCGGGGCGGCTCACAACAAGTGAAAAACAATCCAATACAATCTAATTAATTAAAATATTATAAGTTTAAGAAAATCCCCAATACTAACATACACACATACAGGCATACCATATATAACTTCAACGTGCCCAGGGGGAGATGTTAGTTTCCCCATGCCCGACGGCAAAGGTGGGTTTTAAGGAGTTTACGGAAGGCAGGAAGAGTAGGGGCAGTTCTGATCTCCGGGGGGAGTTGGTTCCAGAGGGCCGGTGCCGCCACAGAGAAGGCTCTCCCCCTGGGGCCCGCCAACCGGCATTGTTTAGTTGACGGGACCCGGAGGAGGCCCACTCTGTGGGACCTAATCGGTCGCTGGGATTCGTGCGGCAGAAGGCGGTCTCGGAGATATTCTGGTCCAGTGCCATGAAGGGCTTTAAAGGTCATAACCAACACTTTGAATTGTGACCGGAAACTGATCGGCAACCAATGCAGACTGCGGAGTGATGGTGAAACATGGGCATACCTGGGTAAGCCCATGACTGCTCTCGCAGCTGCATTCTGCACGATCTGAAGTTTCCGAACACTTTTCAAAGGTAGCCCCATGTAGAGAGCATTACAGTAGTCGAATCTCGAGGTGATGAGGGCATGAGTGACTGTGAGCAATGAGTCCCGGTCCAAATAGGGCCGCAACTGGTGCACCAGGCGAACCTGGGCAAACGCCCCCCTCGCCACAGCCGAAAGATGGTTCTCTAATGTCAGCTGTGGATCGAGGAGGACGCCCAAGTTGCGGACCCTCTCTGAGGGGGTCAATGATTCCCCCCCCAGGGTAATGGACGGACAGATGGGATTGTCCTTGGGAGGCAAAACCCACAGCCACTCCGTCTTATCCGGGTTGAGTTTGAGTCTGTTGACACCCATCCAGGCCCCAACAGCCTCCAGGCACCGGCACATCACTTCCGCCGCTTCGTTGACTGGGCATGGGGTGGAGATGTAAAGCTGGGTATCATCGGCATATTGATGATACCTCACCCCATGTCCTTGGATGATCTCACCCAGCGGTTTCATGTAGATGTTAAATAGCAAGGGGAAGAGGACCGACCCCTGAGGCACCCCACAAGGGAGAGACCTCGGAGTCGACCTCTGACCCCCCACTAACACCGACTGCGACCGGCCAGAGAGGTAGGAGGAGAACCACTGAAGCACAGTGCCTCCCACCCCCAACCCCTCCAACCGGTGCAGAAGGATACCATGGTCGATGGTATCGAAAGCCGCTGAGAGGTCGAGGAGCACCAGGACAGAGGATAAACCCCTGTCCCGGGCCCGCCAGAGATCATCCATCAACGCGACCAAAGCGGTTTCCGTGCTGTAACCGGGCCTGAAGCCCGACTGCTGGGGACCTAGATAATCGGCTTCTTCCAAGGACCGCTGGAGCTGGAGTGCCACCACCTTCTCGACAACCTTCCCCATGAAGGGAAGGTTGGAGACTGGACGATAGTTGTTAAGTACTGCTGGGTCCAGGGAAGGCTTCTTGAGGAGGGGGCGCACAAGCGCTTCTTTATAGAGTGATGGAAAAACTCCCCTCCCCAAGGAAGCGTTGGTAATCTCCTGGGCCCAGCTCCGTGTCACCTCCCTGCTGGCCGAAACCAACCAGGAGGGACACGGATCCAGTAAACAGGTGGCAGAACTCACAGCTCCAATGGCCTTGTCCACTTCATCAGGTGTCACCAGATCAAACTCTTCCCAGACAGGTGGACAAGTACGTGCCCCAGTCACCTCGACTGACTCGTTGTCAGTCGACTCTGTTTTACAATTGGAGTCGAGGTCGGCCCGGATCTGAGCGACTTTATCAGCGAAAAACGTGTTAAACTTCTCGGCACTACTCTGCAAGGGCTCCCCAACTCCCCCCTGATTAAGAAGGGAGCGGGTCACCCTAAACAGAGCGGCCGGGCAGGATTCCGCTGATGCAATCAAGGCGGCATGGTACGCGCATCTTGCCGCCTTGAGCGCCACTTTGTAAGTCTTAATAAAAGCTCTTACAAGTGTTCGATCAGATTCAGACCTACTCTTCCTCCATCGCTTCTCTAGACGTCTCTTTTGGCGTTTCAACTCCCGGAGCTCCTCGTTGAACCATGGGGCTCTACGGGGTCTAGCGCCACGGAGAGGTCGCAAAGGCGCAATCCGGTCAAGAGCCTCCGCAGCAGCCGTATTCCAGGCCTCCGCAAGAGACTCTGCCGAACTGTGGATGAGTGCCTCTGGAATAACCCCAAGCGCCGTCTGGAAACCCTCTGGATCCATTAGGCGTCTGGGGCGGAACATCTTCATTGGTTCCGCCTCCCTGCGGGGAAGGATTGGAGCCAGGAAGTTAAGCCGTAGTAGAAAATGGTCTGACCATGACAAAGGCACTGCTTCTAAGCCCCTTAGTCTCAGACCATTACTCAATTGCTCGGAAAGGAATACCATGTCAGGTGCGTGCCCCCCCTCATGAGTTGGACCCCGTACTACTTGAGTCAGGTCCATGGCTGTCATGGTGGCCATGAACTCCTGTGCCAACCCCGAGGTTTCGCCGAGTGACGGCAGGTTGAAGTCCCCCAAGACAATAAGTCTGGGGAACTCCACCGCCAACCCGGCTACCTCCTCGAGTAGCACAGGCAGGGCTTTTGACACGCAGCTGGGAGGCAGGTACGTGAGAAATAAGCCCACCTGAACCCCTAAGTCCAACCTCATCAAGAGTGACTCGCAACCCGCAATTTCCGGAGCAATGAGTCCACGCAGGCAAAGGCTCTCCCTGGCTATAATAGCCACTCCTCCCCCCCTTCCCTGGGGTCGAGGTTGATGCCATATCTGAAACCCAGCTGGGCAAATTTCGGAGAGAGGAACACCTCCCTCCGGGCCCAGCCAGGTTTCAGTGATACATGCCAGGTCGGCCTCCTCATCCAGGATCAAATCCCGGATAAGGAGAGCTTTATTTACCACCGACCTGGCATTAAGTAGCAGCAACCTGAGTCCAGGGCCAGAGTTACACTCATCACCAGTACCCAAGATTGGGCTCACAGAGTTGGAACAAGGGACCGTTATTAAGCAACGGTCTCTCGTTCCCCTGGAACGGCTAACTCTGTGACCCCCGCCATATCTGCCTCTCCCCAGCAACACAGGGATATTCCGGCCCTCTACCACCCCAGAGATCAGTGCCCCTTCCTCCCCTGCCTCCCGAGCGTCGGGTGGGCCAATTCTGTCACTCATACTACTGTCACTCATCCCATCCATGCCATATTCCCACCCACCCCAACCATCACACTCATACTCATTCATTCCATATACAACATTGAATCTACTCCAGTCATCCATTAATTAGAAACCCCCCCAATATTAAAAGAGGATTAAATTAATAATAGATAAAAATGCTGATAGAATATAGCACAGTATAATACATATAAATAGAATAAAAAAGTTCACAAGATTAATAATGAATAAAATGGTATAAAATGTTAAAAATGGTATAAATCAGTTCTTAATATTAATTATTAGCTAATCGTCGGTTAATCAATCGGCCCAGGTGTAGTGTCTTTATAGGTCTTCAATATAACTTAGATCTTTAAAAAAGTCTTAAAAACTGCTGTTGTTTTTTCCAGCCGGTCCGCTAGGGGGCATAGATCTTCTGTAAAGTGCATAGACGTGCATAGAAACCGGGGGGGGGGGGGGAGGGGAGGGACAAACAAGATAGTCATTTGCAAAGTTAGTATAAGCAATGTCCATGGCCAATTGGCCATATTGGTCCCAGGCAACCAGTCAACCAGTCCCAGGCAACCAGTCCCATCCTTCTCACTCTCCTCCATGGTTCATCGTCCAGCAAGCCCGTCTCCACAGTCTTTCCCACCTACTCCTCCCTTGGCACCAGCAGCTCACACCTGCTGGTGCCATACAGGAAGGGGGGGGGGTCGTTATTCCAAAAATACCCCGCCAGCAATTTTCCTCCACTGGAACAGGTCGCTCTTCGTCACCTCCATTTCCCCTGCTCTCTCTCTGCCTCGACGCTGGTCACTCTCACTCACCAGGTCGGGGGGGGGGGTGTCGGTTCAGTGCCCCCACACTCCACGTTCCACGTTCTTTCAACACGTTCTTTCAACACCATCCACTTTCCTCCTTTCCACCTTCTCCGCTGTTTCTTAATTTTTGCGCAAAATTGGCTTTATTATTTATGTTCTCAATAATTTGTTTTAAAAACTGGGAATTTAGTCTATTTTCTCTAAAAGAAGTTAATGTTGTTTTGCCCATTTCAATTCTAATTTAATGCTGCTGCCCTAGCTAATTTCCCTCTTCTTCATCCCAAGTGTATTTTCCTGTGCCAGAAAGTTCTTTGTCTGCAGAATCCTGAGCAGTTACTCTTTCATGTAGGCAGGAAGCCTCTGTAGTTGTCTTTATGATTATTCATTTTGTTTCCTGTAAGAAATGTGAATTTTTTTCCTTTTTCTTAGCATACTGGGGAAGAGGTCTTGAAATATTTGAATACGTTTTCCTTCTATAATCAAAGGTTGCTCAGTCTGCAACTTTAAAATAGCATTTCTTGTTCTCATTTGTAAGAAATCTGACAAGCATATCTGGAGGCACTTTTTTCTTTTGTGCAAAGGTGGAGTTTATGTTTAAAAATATCTGGAAATCCGCCATCTATTTTTAAATAGCCATTTTTAAATGGACTTCAAGTTCTACCTTTTCGGAATCTTCAGGTACCTCTGAATTTTAGATTGTGTATTAACCTGAGCATTGATAATCTCAACTGTTTTTAAATTTGCTTTCATTCCTTCCATCATGTGCAGAACCTGATCCTATGTATCTTGGAACTTTTCATTCAGCTGTTTCATTTGTGCTGTTAGTTTTTAATCAAACCTATTTATTATATCCAAATCAGATTCTTCTTCCTTCCATCTCCCTTGCCTCTTCTCCCTCTATCTCAACATTATTTTTTTATTTTTTTCCCGTCTTGATAAGTACCAGTAGTAAAACTCATTCTGTACAGTGTGCTAATTGTAATTCTACAGTCAGTTTCTTGTATTACTGCTTTTGTTTTATTTTAAAAGTTCCATTGCAAAAGCATTTCTCACATCTCTCTTCCTTCTTCCCTTTTACCACCAATTCCTATATCAAATGTTGGTGATAAAATGTGTGCCACAACATTAGTTCAACGCAGACAAACTGCATTTCCAAAATCACATGTGTAGATCAAACAGGCTACATTTCAAAGAGGAAGATTAATGACAACATCAAGTTAATAATAACTGCATTAGAATACATTAATAACAAGAAAAGGGAGGTGACAGTAAAATCCTTAGATGTGGAGAAAGCCTTTGACAATTTGGATTGGATTTTTACTAGACGTCCTTGACAAAATGAACTCAGGAGAAGAATTCAAAACTTGAGTGGAGAGCATACATCAACAGCAAAGATCAAGTGAAGGAAGGCAGATGACAAGGAAGTCTCCTGTATTGCGTATATTTTTTCTAGAAGTTCTGGCAGACAAGATCTGAAAGGACAAATAAGTTGGATCAAAATTCAAGGAGAGGAATAAAAAATGAAATGGTGTGCAGATTATGTAGTACTAACAATTATGCAATCACTAAGCTCTGCAAGACAGTTGCTGACAAGAATTTTAAAAAGTTGGCCACTTTTCTCAATACAGAGTCAATGAAAAGGAAGCAAAGATAATAACTTCTAAAGAAGAAAGCTTGGTGAAGGAAGAGACTAGCTGTGAGGTAACAAAAGACCTAGTGAATTTGACAGGATATAATAAAGATATCTTTCAAAACAAGTTATAAAAAATATGGAAAGAAATAAAACAAGATCCTGAAAGCAGGAAAATGTTAATACTTTCTTAGCTGGGAGTTTTTGCAACAATAAAATTAATATATTATCTAAAATGAACTTTTTAATTTGAAATTGTACTAATTCCTATTTCAAAACGTGCAAGATTGGGAAACAATAATCAACAGAGTTATATTATAATATGTAATATACAATCTTATTCCCAGGAAAAACCTTTAAAAAAGAAGTAGACTTGTTTTTACTATATTATCAAACAAATATGTCATGGATAAAAGAATGGATTAATTATACAAACAGCAAAATATCAATATTAGTAGCAACTGGTTTAACCAATGAATTTCATAGATATTTGTGATACATTCGCTCTCTGAAGTTGCTTATAGGCCAAACAAGATTGCTTCCCATACTGTAGCCCATTCAACTATCATAAAATATTCCGGTTAATATACAGTATAAACCAATACATCTATGAAGACCAACATTTTTTAACAGTTTGGGATTTTCCCTTTAAGTTTAATGTTGAGTATTCTCATAATCTGTTATGACATGGTGAAAGAATTCAGGTTGAGACATGGGTGTCAATCCATACTGGAGCTGCATATCAATTAACACTTAATTCTTTCAGAAAGGATGTTTCCACAAAATCTTTTCTGGAAATGTATTCAAAATACTTTTCCCACAACTTATTTCGTTACTTCCTTATGAAACAAATTATGTCTCTGTGACATACTCTATCCATATTTAGATAACTTTCAAATTTGCATAAGCTGTGAGAAAGATAAATTGTACATTGTCTTTATATTGTGCTTACTTCATTCTTTATAATGTAGAATGCAAAATTGTGAAGTTATTGATTCTGTTCTTTTGTACAGTGTGTGATATCAACTCCCCAAATGGACATTTCATGTTTTCTTTATCTTTCCAATGGCCTAGGCTTCTCTATCCTATGCTACTCTTTATCCTCGGTTTCTCTATCCTATGCTAAGTTGTTAAAAAATATTTTATTTCGTAACCCTCAATTGGGCAAACAGTGCATCACAAAGCAATGATTTTTGAATCAACAAACCTCAAATAGGTTAAATTAAAGAATGCTTCCAAAATCTAGGACCCATGCTTGTGGAGTTGAAATTTGGCAAAATTGTGGCCTTTCAGTACCTCCTGTCTACACTTTTCAGAAACCCATACGTTTCATGGCAAATGGAAGATTGGAAGAGCATATCCCCACCCTCTTTCCAGCCTCCCAATATACGCTGGGCCCAATTGTCTGGTGGCAAGACTTGATGGCCATACAGACATTGGGTGCATTGGAACTAAGGCCTATATTTGAAATATTTCAACAGTGGTAGCTAGTGAGAGAGGAATAAGGCAGCAACTCAAATGCCTACAGGCAAGGTAGATCCTCTGGGGGTTGCTGGTGATGGGTAAGCTCTTTCCTTCCCTGGAGGGAGGAGATTGTGGGGGTACCACTGGAATGAGGACCTGAGGTGAGGTTTTCCTTGTAGTCTATAACTTACTTCCCCCGCCATTCCCCAACAAAATGGTAGGCAATTCGATGCAGGAGGAGGAGGCTCCACCAGAGACTCATGAGAGTTGCCTGGGGAAGGGAAACAGTACAAGCCTATACAGTGATACCTTGTCTTACAAACTTAATTGGTTCCGGGATGAGGTTCTTAAGATGAAACGTTTGTGAGACGAAACATTGTTTCCCATAGGAATCAATGGAAAATCAATGCAAGCCCAAAATTCACCCGTTTTGCCAGCCGAAGCGCCCGTTTTTGCACTGCTGGGATTCTCCTGAGGCTCCCCTCCATGGGAAACCCCACCTCTGGACTTCTGTGTTTTTGCGATGCTGCAGGGAAATCCCAGCAGGGGAATCCCAGCATCGCAAAAACGAGCGCTTCACTGGCAATGGAAGTCCGGAGGTGGGGTTTCCCAGCAAAGGGAGCATCAGTGAAATCGTAGCATCGCAAAAACACCAAAGTCCTCGAAACCGCACCTCCGGACCTCTGTGTTTTTGCGATTTTACTGAGGCTCCCCTCGCTGGGAAACCCCACCTCCGGACTTCTGTTGCCAGCGAAGTGCCTGTTTTTGCACTGCTGGGATTCCCCTGCAGCATCACAAAAACACGGAAGTCTGGAGGTGGGGTTTCCCATGGAGGGGAGCCTCAAGGAATCCCAGCAGTGCAAAAACAGGCGCTTCGCTGGCAATGGAAGTCCGGAGGCGGGGCATTCCAGCGGCGGCAGTGGGTTTGTAAGGTGAAAATAGTTTGTAAGAAGAGGCAAAAAAATCTTAAACCCCGGGTTTGTATCTCGAATAGTTTGTATGACGAGGCGTTTGTAAGACGAGGTATCACTGTATTATATTTGGAAAGAAGAATGAACTGAGAGTCATGGGCTTCAAACATTTCACTGTATAATAGAAATTTTATAGCAGAGGATCTCTTGAGCACAAGGATACCACAAGCCAGCTACCAGTTGACAGGTCATGAAAGTGATTTAGCTAAGATGATTTTTAGCAATTTTTTTTAGCATTTCTTAGCAATATAAATGATGTGAGGAAGCAACATGTTGTACTTAATCATCTCTGTGGTTTCAGGACAAGAAACATTTATTTTTTTCTCTGCAGATTCATTATGTTTTGTCAGCATATCAATTCCTAAGCAAATCAAAGCCACTTTCACTCTGTCTGAATTTCAAACGAGTTTCACAATTTTGCTCTTTTAATCTTCAAAATCTGATTGTAGGATCAAAAGTCATATTGTTGGTATAAAATTTGTGTTGCCACTTTCATTATTTATATGAAAACCATATCTTCTTTTCTCTCCAAAATGTCAGCTGCTGCCCCAGCTTACGGTTAGTGTATTATTAAAGGAAATAAAAATGCAATTATTATCAAATCTCAAATTAGTTTCCCATTTATTTCAGGTCTACTGCCATTTTAAAAGCAGTATAATAGATCTATTCTTGATAATTTGCTCTAATGCTCAGTTGCTTTCCTTTAGCAGAAGGATTTTTAGTTCATAAGCAGAATCCTAGGGGAGGAATGGATGATCCTTTAGGCTGGCTGCCTCATCCAGCGACAAGTATTTTCTGACCACAGTATTGCCATGTTGAGTAAAGACTTTTATTTCTGTCCAACTCACGTAATTCCATAAAGTCTGCTGTATATAGTTTGTTATTTCCTAAGGTTTGCTTTGCTGCTTCTCTTTGGCAGTTATGATTTTATATAAAACTATTAAGTGTTTAACCATAAACAAGGGATTTTCCAGGTGGGTGATCCATGTTTAGAATGAAAACAGAAAACAGACAGTGATTTTTTTTTTCCCTAGAGACTATAGATATATTCAGAAAAATTACACTGAATGCAATGTGACCATGCCACTTCAGAAAACACCCAGGTTTTTAGAGATAGTAGGTACTGTAGGTAGATGATAGACAGACAGACAGACACAGACAGATAGATAGACAGACAGACAAACAAACAGTCAGAGAGACAGACAGATAGATAGATAGATAGATAGATAGATAGATAGATAGATAGATAGATAGATAGATAGATAGATAGATAGATAGATCATAGATGTGCCTAGTGTCCATTGGTCCTTTTTTGTAGTTAACTATTTGAGAGACAGCCTCATTTGGTTTTGGTTGGTGGTCTTCTTTTAATAAAAAGGACACTTCAGCCACAATTCTGCCCACCTACATTATAAGTAGTCACACTCCTCAGAGAATTATACTACCTAATTCTTAAATTATTTTTTGACCTTGTTAAAATGTGTATGCTGTCAAATTATTCTGACTCAGCATCTTACACAAAGATAAAACACAATAAAACATCACTTACTATAGGAGGCAATCTAGTTTTGGAGAGTATTCCAAAACATAAGCCCTATAATTGAGGAACAGTGCTTTGTCAGTCTCAAGCTTTCTTACTTTCTGTAAATCAGGCCCCCAGAAGTAACCCCTTGGCTGACCTTGTACAACTCTTTGAGTAGATGGTTTTGGACTCATCTTGTGCCAAACCATATAGTGTTTATCAATCAAATTTAGTGCTTTGAACTGCATAGATAGGTGTAATAAGGTGATAGCAATAGTGGTAGTCAACAAGCAAGCAATTGCATTGTCCACCAACTGTATTTTATGAATTTTCTTCAAAGATAGCTGCATGTAGAGGTAAAATTGTGCCCAATTTTTGGCAGCAGAGCTTTTTGTTAGCTGAGGGAGCCAGCATTGTCAGAAGACACTTCTATGGTGTGACCAACATGACCGTACCCCAAAGCATTACCTTCTAATCAAAGTGGTACCTATCTTTCTATTTACATTTGCATTATTTCAAACTACTAGATGGGCAGGAGCTGGTAGCAGTAGCTCACTCCTTGCGCAGCATTTGGGTCTTGAACCTGGGCTGTCAGCTTTCTAGCTGACCAATTCAGTGTCTTTTTAACTGATAAGCCATTAAACTCATGTACATTTACCATGCACACCCATTTTTCATAGGTTTTTTGCAAAAATGGGGTTGGCAGAGGGTTTGGGAGGCCTTCAGAGAGCTACTGGGGCCTGGGGGAAGACAAAATGGCCCCATTTTTGTGAAAAACAGCCTGGTTTTGCCCATTTTTTTTGCAAAACCAGGGGTGTTTTTGCCTTTCCCAGCTCCAGGCTTCCCAAACCCTCTCTTTATCCCAAAATGGGCCCATTTTTCACAAAAATGGAATGTGGGAGCTGGGCTTCGGGAGGCCAAAAATGGCTGTATTCGGTGTATAAGATGCACCGACATTTCCCCCCTCTTTTAGGAGGGGGGAAAGGTGCATCTTTTACTCTGAAAAATACGGTATATACTTCATTATTGTTTTAACAGAATTGCCTGCTTATTCCAGCTCTGTATTTATAATTTTATTGTGCTATGCAAAATGCTACATTTGGCATGACTTTTTCTCCTATTTGAGGAAGTTAATTGGTATCTCAGATAGATCTATAATTTTATAACATAAATTATGTGGATTTTACAGATAAGCTATAAATCACAACGTTATTTTGTTTTCAAGTAAAATGAATTTTTAGTCTCTTGGTTTGCAGTCCATGTGGTAAAAATATACCAGGATATAGAAATGCTTTACCTAATATTTTTTATCAAATAGCTATCAATAAACACTATTTGGAAAAGAAGTAAGTTTTATATGTTTAAGAGATTAAAAAAGCATACAGTTTAAAATCTATAGGAGTCAGCAAGGGTCTTACAGTTTTAATCTTTAGAAGGGGTATATTTGTTTTAGGCTTGAAATATATGAAATTTTATGCTTACATTGTCACCTGGCTGTTTACTAATCTCAAATATGGTCTTTATATGTTAATATATAGTATTGCCTAATGTCTCATAAGCCTTCAAACCTTCAGAAAAATATGGCTCTATCCTTTTCCAAGCAAGGGGACAGTTACTAGTGTAATGTACCATACTTTCAAAAAAAAAATTTAACTGTAGAAACACAATGCAGCTGTGAGAGCAATCATGGGCTTCCCTAAGTATGCCCATGTTACACCAACACTCCGCAGTCTCCATTGCTTGCCGATCAGTTTCCGGTCACAATTTAAAGTGTTTGTTATGACCTATAAAGCCCTTTATGGCTTCGGACCAGAATATCTCCGGGACCGCCAGTTAGGTCCCACAGAGTTGGCCTTCTCCGGGTCCCGTCGACTAAACAATGTCGTTTGGCGGGACCCAGGGGAAGAGCCTTCTCTATGGTGGCCCCGACCCTCTGGAACCAACTCCCCCCAGAGATCAGAACTGCCCCAACCCTCCTCGCCTTTCGTAAGCTTCCTAAAACCCACCTCTGTCATCAGACATGGGGGAATTGAGATATTCCCTTCCCCCTAGGCCTATACAATTTATGCATGGTATGTTTGTATGTTCGGTTTTTTAAATAAGGGTCTTTTAATTATTTTAAATATTAGATTTGTTATGTGTTGTTTCATTATTGTTGTTAGCCGCCACGAGTCTATGGAGAGGGGCGCCATACAAATCTAATAAATAAATAAATAAAATTAATTCCATGGAGGGAATAGTAAGTTAGGTCTTCCAATTTTATTCTTTTATTTTTTTAGTTTTAGTGGGAAATTTTCTTATGAGGAACGATTAGTGCAAACCCTTCTCTACATGATTTGGATGTAGTATGTGTAGTATAACCATTTGGATAGCGATTCCTTTATTGCTGTATAGTAACTGACTTTGTCTGGAAATTTCATGAAATGTAAAGAGAACCTGTGCTTGGAAGTTTTCCAAATGACATTCACAAATTTGATAATAGTTCCCTGTGAACAGGATATATCTCCTGTTAATGAAAGGAATAAAAGAAAAGAGAAGCTTTTGCTTTAAAAAAGTGTTTGTTTTGCCTTGTCTACCTCAAACAAGCTGCTAAACAAACTTCCAAAGTTTCATTTTCTCTTTGAAGTGAATTGCCAAATTACTGTTCAATGCAGAATATAGTGTGTCTTCATCTAGCTGGCAAAAGAACTGGGCGCAGCTGCTGGCACTGAACTCATTCAGTTGAACACTGTGACTCAAGTCATCCTATTTATTTAATATCAGCAGAGGTGGAAGGAAAGCAAATACAGTGTGGCTATTTCAAGGCTGCTCTTAAACACATCAAAAAAACACTTCAGCATGAGTATCCTCTATCTTAAAAAAAAAAATACTGTAATAGATTTTTTTTTTTAAAAGTGTATTTTACATTTTGTTCCTACTTTGGTTCCTCCACCCAATTATTTGTATTACGTGGTTAATCAAGTGTAAATAGCTACACGTCTCATTAGACACAATTTTGGCAATACACAACAATAGCAATATATTCCATTCTTTATATTATGAAATTTTATGCTTCATTTAAATGAATGGCTTGCATGAATAACTGTGTTAAGTCTAAGCGAAGTAGGTACTTCAAGCTACCTAAACAGTGCCTCATTCTGTGAAAAATGCTAATTGTAGTTTGTGTGAAATTACTGTTACAATTTATATCTACAATCAAAATAATTTCACTGAACGCATCTATATTGCTATGTGTGAGAGTAGAAAGAATAATTATCAGATCAAACAGTTTCTCCCTTTTTAAGTTTGCAACATTTATGTATACTTAATTATACAGCTCCTATTCATCATAACGCAGTAATACTCTTATTCTATTTCACCTTCAGTTTTATGGATTCCCAGCTCTTGAAATCAGTATTTTTATCAAGCTGATAAAAGGTGATTTTCCTTGTCAGTAAATGGAGATTGAATGTGGCTGTTTTCATAGGTAGATTGTATTTGTTATTATATCAGTGGCTTTTCTTTTCCAAAAAAGTGGTGTCCTTTTTAATAGATGAGCTAAATAAACAAATAGCTTACGGAAAAGGGGACATACTTTATGGAAGATTTTAGTATTATATGTATCCTTTGATTTTTTTCCTAAAAAATAGGCATACCGGTAGTTCTTCAAAATACAACATGCTAGCATAGCACAGTAATTAAGGAATATTTGCTCAGCCCCATTTCAGAGGAACTTCATATTGCCTTGACTCAGTAGGTGGCAGCACCTGGATGGCTTTGTCTGTACTAGGAAGCTGAATAGGGCTCCTTCTGGTGAGTACTTAGATGAGAGATTTCCAGGAATGTAAGGTTATCACCTAAACCATGAAGATTTTTTTTTTTTGGGGGGGGGGGGGGATCTCTGGAAAGACAATAGCAAACAATCTCTGCACTGCTATCAAAAAATGTACATGGATATTTCCATCAAGGCAAGACTGAATGAAGACAACCAAGGGCTCCTGGACCATCCTGGCCAAAGGAAAGAGAAGACTAAATGGCTTCCTTACAGGCTTCCTTCACCCAGCCAAAGAATAATTTAAACAAAGACAATGTGTAGAAACAGTTTTCTGCATGTCGTGCATAGGAATTATTAATCAAAAGGCAAGTTTTCATTTCATCTTGATCCGAAAGGAGGTAATTATACGTGGAAAATACAGATCCACAGGCATGTGTTCTCCAGTTCCTTGTTTGTGGCCCTGACAGTTGGGATTAATGGTGGTTGGTCAAAAGTATCAGGAAATCACTGTATTGCAGAAGGGATCTACCTTGCTTGAGGGTAAATTCCCATTTTCCAGCACAAAGGATGCATTAGGACAATTATCCTTTCTGCACCTTCACAAAAGGACTGTTTGGCTTTAAAATGCAAATTAAATGAATATCTTCCCTTTTTGTACAACAAGTTATCTGTTGAATTTGAGTGATCATGCTTTTGTCCTTTTTATGCTTCCTATGGATTCAGGATGGCTACTGTAAGAAACAGGATGCTTAATTTCCTAAGTCTGAAACCAGAAATATTCTTCTTTAGTACTTAATCTAACTAGCAATGAGATGTGCATTCAGACCACATTCTTTCAAATACAGGAATTTCACAGATGGCTATTAATCAGAGGACTGATATGAAAGCATGTGGTAGTTCGAGTTTATAATTTTGTAACACATAATTAAGACTGCTCATTTTTGATTGTATAAATTGGAAAGATATTGTAGCTAAGAGAATAAAGCTCTGTGAATCACTACAATCTACATTAATTTAAAAACTCCTTTTCTGAAACAGTAATAAAAGAAGGATAAAAGTTTGGCTGTTATTAAATTTGGTGAGGGGAAAGAATTGAAAAGACTATTCCAAAGATAATTGTAACAATGATAAAACTTTAGCTATATCTATCCTGAAATATGAATTCCTTATTAACAAAAATATATTAGTAATTTTTCCTTATATCAAACCAAGTAGTTTTTTGTTATTTTGGTGATCGCACAATCAACCAGATGCATTTTTATCCACCTATCAAGATCTTCCCAAGGTTTTGGGATAGACAGATCTTGCTATTTAATAATAATAAATATATTATATTTATGGGCTTGGATTCAGAGTTTCAGACTGCTGGAAACGTAACAATTCAAGTAACCGAAACCTAAGGATTTTTATTTCTTAGTAATTAATTTTTAAGGTAGGATCTAAAAATACAAAAGTTTCTATGCAGGGTGGGGTATTTTTTGTAAAATCAGGGTGTTCAGGTTGGATAAATTCAATTTTAAAGAAGTCCTTTAGGTATTTTTCTAGGGCTTCAATCACAATTGTATTTTTGCTCGAGAACTTAGACCTCTAAAAGTACAGGAAAGATAAGAGAATAAATATCAGCGGAATATGGAATTTGAAGGATAAAATAGAGAAAGCATGTTTGGTAGCACCATCTATTCTATACAACTTTTGGAAATCAAATTTGGGGTTAGATATTTTTGTCAGTTTACATGGACATTGGAATTAAGTAGGGGTTGGTTTGGTACTGAAGAATACAGTGCTGTCAAAACATAACAGGAAGTCCTCGACTTACAACCACAATTGAGTTCAAAATTTATGTTGCTGAATGAGAAATTTGTTAAGTGAGTTTTGCCCCATTTTACTTTTCTGCCACAATTGTTAAGTGAATCATTGCCATTGTTAATAGCACTGTTGTTCAATGAATCTGGTTACCCCCTGGACTTTGCTTGTTAGAAGGTTGAAAAGGGGGATCACATGATCCTGGGACACAATAGCTGTCATAAATGTGAGTCAATTGTCAAGTATATGAATGTAAATTACATGACATGAGGATGTTGTAATAATAATAAGTCATAAGTCTAAAAAATGGTCATAAGTGACTTTTTTCATTGCCGTTATAATTCAAGTGTTCACTAAGTGTTCTACCCAAGATTCAGGGAACCGGTAGATGCGGCAGCGCAAAGCTCCATCTACCCACCCGGATGTTGCCATTTTTTTAACCCCATACGCAAAGCACATGCACAGAGGGTGAAAAAGTGGATGCCTTCAAAGCACACACTTCCTAACCGGTAGGGAAGGGCAATAGATTTCACCACTAGTTTGTATGGTTAAATTATTTAGCTCGTATAGTGCTTGCTCCCATTTTTACTAAACAGAGTGATACCATATGACCCGTACCTTTCTTTTTGTCTTCTATAGGAACAGGTATGCTTGAAGTTCAGATTTTGCTTATCCACAATGCATAATTGGTCAAGAGAAGCCAACCATGGTGGGATGGGGGAGGGTAAGGAGGAATGTAGCTTTCTGTTGCTTTTTCCAGTAAAAAGTATTCGTATTTTAGTATTTAGTTTAGTATTCTCTTCACCTTCCTTGCACCCTCTGTGCAAGGAAGCTTCCAGGATTTCTTTTGCAAATGAAATTTAGTTTCATTCATAAACATAAGCAATCTTAACAAAAGTTGAAGTTGCATGCCATTTCATATGAAAGGAAAAAGCATCTCCAAAAATGTTTGGCTTGGTATACTTCAGAACATAATTGGGTCAGTGAATGGGAGAACAAGACAGAACCAACTGTGCTGTCGTTCATGTGTCTGGAAAATAAAACTTGAAGAGGAGCAGCCAGAAATTTGAAAAAAAAAATGGAATTTTGAAAAACAATGTTGAGTTGGTCTTGTTTGGCTCATTAGCTATTTTAATTATTTGGCTTCAAAATGGAAATACAGTGATACCTCATCTTACAAACGCCTCATCCTACAAACTTTTCGAGATACAAACCCAGGGTTTAAGATTTTTTTGCCTCTTCTTACAAACTATTGTCACCTTACAAACCCACCGCCACCGCTGGGATGCCCCGCCTCCAGACTTCTGTTGCCAGCGAAGCACCCATTTTTGCGCTGCTAGGATTTCCCTGAGGCTCCCCTCCATGGGAAACACCATCTCCGGACTTCCGTGTTTTTGTGATGCTGCAGGGGAATCCCAGCAGGGGTATCCCAGCAGTGCAAAAACGGGCGCTTCGCTGGCAACAGAAGTCCAGAGGTGGGGTTTCCCAGCGAGGGGAGCCTCAGTGAAATCGTAGAATCGCAAAAACACAGAGGTCTGGAGGTGGGGTTTCGAGGACTTCGGTGTTTTTGCGATGCTGCGATTTCACTGATGCTCCCTTCGCTGGGAAACCCCACCTCTGGACTTCCGTTGCCAGCGAAGTGCTCATTTTTCCGATGCTGGGATTCCCCTGCTGGAATTCCCCTGCAGCATTGCAAAAACACAGAAGTCCGAGGTGGGGTTTCCCATGGAGGGGAGCCTCAGGGGAATCCCAGCAGCCCAAAAACGGGTGCTTCGGCTGGCAAAAGGGGTGAATTTTGGGCTTGCACGCATTAATCACTTTTCCATTGATTCCTATGGGAAACATTGTTTCGTCTTACAAACTTTTCACCTTAAGAACCTCATCCCGGAACCAATTAAGTTTGTAAGACAAGGTATCACTGTACTGTAGCATTGGAAATAAATCTCACCATATCCAAGATGTAAATCTAGAAGCAAAACATTTTAAGTATGTAGCATATTTAAGAAAACTTGCTTTATCTTTATCGTTCTTGTGACATCCTTTGCATTGTACATGGGAGGAAGTTGCAAAAAAAAACCCAACAACCCTGATCCAGTTCTGAATAAGAGGCAAGAGTGAGTAGGAGCAGGAAGTAGCTGAAGATAGGTTAAGTAAAACTATTCCTACAATGATCTGTTCAGTTTGGATGTTGCAATTGGGGGAGGATTCAATAGAACACTTATAAATATCTACAGGCAGCATCTGTGATAGAATCCCTATGGCCATTAATTAATAGTTTAAAAACAAGCAGATACTATCCCACATTGTTTACATAATAAAAGTTGAGGAATTGATAGCCTTATAACCGGAACAGAATGCCAAGGAATTACTCAGTTTGGTTTAGTACATCACAGTTGTTCTTGCATGTCAACATTTCTCTCCATATAGATATTAACTCAAACATGTAAGTAGTGACTTCCCCTAAAAAACTTTAACTGGCTCACCTAATCTTCACTATACTTGCTCTCTATGGTTTCAGGTGACTTCTATACGGCAAGAATATGAAACCAAATTGAAAGGTCTAATGCCAGCGTCTTTGCGACAAGAACTTGAAGACACAATTCTCTCACTAAAATCTCAGGTAAAGACTTTATGTTCCATTTGTCAGAATAGTACAGTAGCATGTAATTTAGGATTTGCTAGTTCAAAGAGCTGACAAAAATATCCATAGCATGTTGGTCTAAGAGCAATGGAGAGGGGCGGCATACAAATCTAAATAATAAATAAATAAATGGAGTTTGACAATTAATAGCTCATCATCTCTGCTTCTGTTTTTTTTTTCCTCCCTCAGCTAGTTCCAACCTTCATTCACAAGAGTTGTATTTTTTCTCTGCACCAATATAAAGCGATGTTTAGCCTTTTTGATCTCTTAAGTGATGAGTGTTCTAGCATTTGATATTTAAACATAAACATTTTTTTTTTAAAAAAAATATAGTTTTTGCATAATCTTCTTTTATTTTTCAAGCATGCATGATTTCTGTAAAAAGACATTGGTGCATTAGGGACAATAATTTACCACTGCTTACTATTGTCTGTGCACGCAGCAATGGTGGGATTCAGACCTGAGAAAGAGTGAGGTCCCAAACTGGGGTTTGTGAAGTTACATTTTTTAGTCTCTTGTTGAACAAGCAAACATTCCAATACCATGATTCTTCTTGAAGTCCTCTTCAAGCAAGAACGTTTAGGAGCCACTTGTTACTTAGAATAATTTTGCTACCCTGACATTCCTTTAATACCAAAGGTTTTTAGAACAAGATCAAGTGGATGAATGGGTATTTGTTAAACCAATTCACACTTTATAAGGTAATCATCAATAAAAGTTGTCTTTTGCAGTAGAGATATATTTAGTAAAATAATAGCATGACAAAAAACTATAAGAACCAGTCATCTGTAGCTTCCTGTAATTACTAAGACATTGATAGGAACCCAGCTAAAATCAAAGACTAGAAAACCTTCGATAATTACATTTTTCCAATTCATATAGTCGCAAAAAGGATTGTTGTTATTTCATTTTTCATCTGACAATGGCGCACATGGATTTGTCACTTGTAACACTATTTCTAAAGGATTTGCCATGGCAAATGAGTACCATGTTCCCTCTTGATAATGGCAAGTGTGTTATTGGTATTGTCAATACTACCACTGATTTTGGGAAGGAATTCCTGCAGGTACTCAGATTCATCCAGTGTTGCCATTACAAATAATAAAAGGGAAGAATGAATTATCTAGGAAACTGGTTAATAATATGTGTGATTTATGACTGGCATGCAAGCTTACCATTGTTAACAACTGTAAAATCACAAGCTTCCAGTGAAGTGAATTTGAGGTTGAAATTTGATTTCAGTCTTCAAAGCTTCTGCTAGCATACATAACATTTCAAAGGAGTAAAAGTAACTCCAGACTTTTAAAAACGGAGTACTCATATAGAAAGCATAGCTCGCAGCTGCCTGTGCAATGAACTACAATATCCAGCTACAGGCTGTTCTCTTAACAGCTTCTGAAGCACAGGTGTCTTCTTTGAAAATTGTTGAAATTCCTGTTTCAAAAACGTCAGCCAGAAAGAACAGTGGAATCTTGCACCTGTCAGGGCTGTGAATTGTTCTAGAGGAATGAGAGGGCTTGGTTAGGTAAAAACACCAACAGAGCAGCAGTAACAAGGAACAAATAGGAAACATTCACTTCTCAAACAAAGCTTTGCTTATATTTAAAATATGCTGGCTGCCTCCAGCTCCTCAATTTTGAGGCTTTTCACTGTGTTCTTTGTCTTCTATCCCAGCACTTTGCTAACGAACTTTTATAGCATGCTTCTAACTTTATTTTCCCAACAGAGTTTTGGACCACCTTTCAAAAGTAGAATCTTATGTCTGTGTTTCACAAAGGCATGTGCAATTGATTGATGTTGCTGCTTAAATTGCAGCAACTCAGTATTCTTATGCCAGTGTTCAGTTTTGAAATCTTCACATTTTTTATAAACAAAATTTAGGGATTGCATTCCCCCCCCCCCAAAAAAAATGTGGAATACCACATGAACATAGAATAGAACATGGATGGTATTCTCAGAAGATGAAAATGCACTTGATCCCAATTTAGGCTATTTGACATTGAGACATCAATCCCTAGATTATCAGGCCATAAACAGGGCTTAAGCAATATATCGGAGGAACCGCAAACACATATATTCATAAGTCTGCTATATATTAGAAGCTCTTCAGTCACAACAGCTGTGTTTTCTAGGTAAACTTTTTACGAAAAAGAGCATCAATTCTGCAAGATGAACTGAGCACATATCGCACCAGAAGGTAAGCTAGTATCTTCTACTCTGATCCTTAGCTTGCTTTTAGTAAGCACAGCTTCTTCAAAAAGTTGTGCATCTATGATTTTGCAGTTTAGTAGGTCTCAAACAGCTGGCGGGTACAAGTCTGATCTAGGCCTTGCTTTAGCACAGCTGAGACATTGGCTCAATTTATGGTTACAGGGCTATGAAGTGTCGCCATCTTTTGAGATAAAGCTCAATGATACAATTTATAATCTTCAAGATTGTATCTTTAAAGCTCAAGATCTTTACCCTCCTTGGCTTTTTTTAGATTGTTCTCCTGTTATGCAAAAATATGTACAAATGTTGCAATAATAGCCCAAAGGTGCTTTGTACTCTTTGAAAAGAATGACTCAAACAGTGGTTATGTCACTTCAAAGTGATGTCACTGCTTTCTTTTTGTTTTTGCAAATTAAGAAGAATCTTGACTTCTGCAACATTTCTGTAGGGTTATAAGATATGTAAATATCACTTAATTAAACTGATAGAAGGCAAGACTCTAATTTAAAGCTAGATAATGTCTACTGAGTAGGCCTTTCCAGAGACATTTGCCACACTTCAATTGTGTTGTAAGATCTGTGTATAAAACTCTGGTCCAGTTTAAACTTGAATATTTTATGCGCAAACCATTGTAGCTTATAGCCCTAGGATTTCCTGTTAGTCTCTCATCTAAGTACTACTGGTAAGAGTTTTGATCAGGATCAGTCGATGTTACATAAGTACTGCCATCTGCTCTGATGAAACTTCAGATCTTAACTCCATAATCTGCTTTCTGGTCTTCAGTTGTTTTCTTCCTGGTAACCATAGTTTCCCAATTGAAACCATAATTGAAAATTGTTCTGAATTAATCCAAGAAGTCTTTCATTTTAGTACTTAATATCTGTGTAGTGGGGAATTGTTTCCAAGAAGTGAGAAAGAATTTAAAAGATGTTAGGATAGTCTGTTGTGCAAAATAAATGGATAATTGATGAGAATATTTTATTCTTTAGGTAATTACTGAAGGTGACGGTGTGATTCAAGTGTCAAATGGATTTCTTTCAGCAGGTTTGAAGATTTGGATCTTTTGAATTAATCTGGGATATCAGTGATTGTTCTATAAAATTAGATTGTGTAATTAAGGAATAAAAGTACATCCCTTATTCATTACAGTATTTTAAGTTACTACACATTTAAATCATTTTATCATAAAAAAGATTCTATGTTTTTGATATATTTACTACATATACATTAATTTACCTATGAAAAACATAATTTTGTTTGCTTACATTGCTTTTGTCCCTTGTTTCATAATGCAATTTTTTTAAATACATGCTAAAATCAAGTCCTTATTATATTATATTGTCCAAAACATGTTAAAACCTATATGGTATTGCTTCATGTTCATATGTTACATTATTAAAATATTTTTGTACATTTTTGTTTCAATATTATTTCTGTTTTCAACATCTTATTTACCATAAAGGGTATCTGCCGCAAAGTATAAACGTTTACAAAATTCTTTTGTTGTGGCTTGTATGGCAGGATACACCTTTTAAGTTTGATGATTATGCACATTGTTTTGGCTGCTCAGTTTGAATATGTGTACTAAGAATATATATATTTTATTCTGGAATGGGTCACTTCTCAATAATGTGGTATAGCATGACAGCTAATGCTGTTTCACAGTGGACAATGAGTTCTTTCTCCTGATCTCCCTCTTTAGTATATAATTATATGGTTTGTTTCCTTATGCCATTCCCATTTAGTGGACTTTTGCTATTTCCAATGTCATGCATAGTCATTAATTACCTGGTGTGATTAGGAAATAGCAAGCCCCTCCAAAAAAGTTTAATATTTTCATTACAAGGGACTAGTTGCATGATTGCATATTTCCACGATGGCTTCTGAAACCATTGAGAGAAAAGGTCAAATTTACTCAATTTTAAAATCCAATGCTTAGATGAGTGATAAAAGAAAATATTATATTAAATAACAGCCTGTTTCTGAGTATATGATGTTGACTCTAAGGAGGAATTTATTTAGCCCTCTAACATATATAGATGTGATAATTAGGTAGACCTTTTTGTCTCTCACTACAGGAATAGCTCTGTGTACAAATATTAAATTATCGAATATTAAAATATTGATTGCCAGGTATTTTGGCAAGAAGATTTGAAGGATAGTTCTTCTGGGGAAAAAAGTAATTATAATATTTTAGTGCATTTGGCATTCTTATATGTTCAGAGTACTTCACACGCCTTGTCTAGTTGTCTTTCTTACGATCCTATAAAGTGAATGACATATTATTATCTCCTGTTTTGCAGAAGGGGGATAAAGAAAAACTTGCCTAAGGTCATGTCATTTGTTAATGGCAGAAGAGGGTTTCACATCAGGAACTCCCTGATTTATTAATTATAGTTATAGAATTATTAATATTCTTACTTATTAAGACTGTCTGTGGCATGTGCTAATTTCAGAAAGTACAGTGGAAGTTACTGAGTTTCTCTTGTTATTTCCAACTATTCCCACTGCAGAATCGAATGAGCATATAGATAGTCTTCCACTTACGACCACAACTGAGCCCAAAATTTCTGTTGTTGAGCAAGACAATTGTTAAGTAAGCTTTGCCCCCTTTTACGATCTTTCTTGCCATAGTTGTTAAGTGAATCCCTGCAGTTGTTAAGTTAGTAATATGATTGTTAAGTGAATCTGACTTCTTCATTGGCCTTGTGTGTTAGAAAGTTGCAAAAGATGATCACATGACCCCAGGATACTTTAACTACAGTTGCCAAACGTCTGAATTTTGATCACATGACCATGGGGCAGCTGTAACAATCATAAGCAGAAGTGGGCTGCTGCCGTTCCCACTGCAAAACTGATAGTTAAGATCCTGCGCAGTTTGGCAAACCGGCACATCCCACCACTGGCTGGCCCCGCTGCTGCCCATTTTTGAACCTATTTCGAGGGCTATTTTCAGGTTGGTTCTGGTGTTGTTTTCAAGGCGTTTTTTTGAAAAACAGCCTGAAAATATCCCCCCCAAAAAGGCCAAAAATCAACCTGAAAAATGGGAGGGAGGGGGGCCAGCCAATGGTGGGATTAGCCCCAACTAGCTGAATGCTACTTCTGCCTTTGAGGCAGGAGGCCAAGCTGATTGTGATGAATGAGGTTACCCACCCAGTCAAATGATCAACCTTCCCAGCCAGAGAACTGGTCGTTAAGTTATTCAAGTTCCGCCATTGGTGATACATGTGGAAAGCAGTCATAAGTCACTTTTCAGTGCCATTGTATCTTCAAACAGTCACTAAATGAACTGTTGTAAAATGAGGACTGCCTGTACCTATAATGTAGGATCAAGGATTCACATTTCATGCACTCCGACACATGAAGGAAAGCTCTACTAAGAACAAGACCCCATACTAAGAATTCTAAGCAGTTTGAGCAACTAATGTCTATTAAATTAAAGGCTGAAATGCAATTTAGGCATCCATGACTATAAATCAAGGATCCAATTTGCAGCCCTGGACAGCTAATAATGTGGCCCCACAATATCGTAAACTTTTAACATTCATTATTTAGTTTTATATTATAAAGCTATGTTATATATTTTTATATTTGGCCCAAGATAATTCCTCTTCACTCAGTGTGGCCCAAGCAAGCCAAAAATTTTGGTACCCATACAATATAAATGATAATGATCTATTCTGTACTGCTTTATAGAAAATGTGTTCCTTTGATTCACTATAGTATATCTTGCCTTTTAATATTTCTAACGTTGAATTAAGGGTGAACATGCCTCAATGCAGATGCAGGATGACATTTTATAGCATACCGTTTAGAGGGTAGTGAGGGCGAACCTATGACACCTGTGCCACAGGTGGCACGTGGTGCCATATCAGAGGGCACGTGAGACGGTGCCTTATGTCAGGTCCAGCATGTGTGTGTGTGTGCCAGCCAGCTGATTTTCGGCCTTGGGGAAGGCAGCTTCTCTGAAGCCCCAGAATGCGAAAAACTGCCCAATGGCAAATCAGACATTCAAAAAACTGGCTTCCGGTTTGCCTATTGTGCTGTTTTTTGTATTCCGGAGGCTACAGGGAAGCTTCTGGTTTGTCCGTTTAGCCAGTTTTTCACCATCCCAGGCTTCAGTGGGGCCTGTGCACATGCGCAGGAACATGGAGATTGTGCACAGGCATAGGGGCGCGGAGGTGTGTGTGTGCACATGCAGGGGGGAGGGAATGGGTATGGCACATGCACCGCCATCACTGGTTTAGAGTTTACCATTTAGAGATTTTTGAAGAATTATTTCTTCGGCCTCAGGAAGCTTGTGGGCTAAAGATATAAACTGAAGCTGCAGTGTAGCCATTTTGAAGACCAAGGTCATCAGATGCAGGAGATCATCAGTTTGGGTCTCCACAGCCCCATAAAAGACCTAAGTCCAGCACCCCTTGAAGTCCATTGACTTTTATCTAGCACCCATTTGTCTTGTAGTTCAGATTCCTGTGTGTTAGCATGAAATAAATTTGTAGAACTTGTAGAACTCTATCCTGACTTCTGAAATCAGCAGAGATTAAAAAAATCTAAGGATGAGCTGAGCAAACCAAACTTTCTACTCAATATTTAAATGAGAAGCTAGGGTAATTGTTCAGGGCTTAAGTAAAAAGAAAGGCAGGGACATTCCCAAGGCCATCAAATGTGCTAAAATGCCTCAAAACACCAGTCAAAACCACATAAACTGGTAGCCTGTGGATTAATACATTTAATTTGTGCCATCCTCAATCTGCCACAATCATGTATGCCTACCTCTGCTTCAAGGCACCACTTCTTAATTCATGCAAACATATGCACACTTTTCTAATTGGGTATCACAAATTTAATCCCATCATTGTCATACTCCTAATAATAGGTCAGATCCTTCATTACATTCTGGCTGTTGAAGTGTTTCAATAATAGATTATTTAGTTCTGAATAATTTTTATTTCCTGAAAAAGTAATTGCTACAGTGATATCATCTATACTTTTTGTGAGTTTCTGTATTATTTTCATGTTTGTGGTTTTGTGTTGTTGAGTTGTGTGCATGTGTATATATGTGTGTGTTGAAATACCCCACCTCTTTTTATATTGTATATTGATGGCTTAATTATAAGATGGGGGGTTATTTTTTTTGCCTCCAGCAAAAGTGATGGGCTGTTTTTATTAGTTGTCCAACTCTCTTAAAAAAACAACTTTATTAGTTCACGCTGTGTTCAGACTTGCCCTTGGTAAATAAGGTTCTAACACTGACAGAAAGAAAATACTTGTGATTGCTTTAATAACTAGGAAAGGTTACACTAAAAATATAGGGCACCCTTGATGCTAAGTAGTTCTAACACATCATACAGAAAGAGTATGGATTCTTTTTTTAAATACTGCTTTGCCTTTTGAAATCTCAATATGCCAAAGGCACCGGCATCAGATCTGGTTTTGAAAGGGGAGGGGAAAAGGCACTAAGAACACCAAGCAGTAGGTGAAAAGATTTTGGAACACAAGGTCATTTTAATTCATACTTTTCTCTTTTAAAAAGTCTCAGCTTTGATATTTTTGCTGAGAAAAAATAATTCCTGCTTAAATTGTGTCATTAAAGACAAGTTGCCTCTTTCAAAGCACATTATCAAAGAATGCTGAAATTGCAAGATACTGAAACAAAAATGTATCATTGGTTTTAACTACAGTAACCAAACACTTTCTTGAAATCCTTTGTGCTTGTGTTTTTTTCTATTGACTCTTTTTAACTACAGTATTTTAAAAACAAGCTGTGTCCTATTTACATCTCACAGCTCAAAAGCCATTTAAATTGCAAGGTTGTTTTATTTCCAGCATTGTTCATTTAATCTTGTAAGAGAGAGGGTCTTTTGACTCTATTTTTTGACTATTTTTAAAGCATAATCTTTACAGCAAAGATTTACAAACATGAGAAAAACAGGACTGGTTAATTTATCCAAGTGCTATTTCCAGCAGATCTCTTTAATGACCTTTGGCAATAATTACTTATGAAATTAAATTGGACATCCAACATCCACTTTTAGACATTTATCAATGTTTTATAATCTTTTCATTTTTTTTCTCTGAATGTGTAACCAAAAAAAAATCTCAGAATAGAAGCATAAGTTATTTAAAGTTGTATGTCTTCCATAGTGCTTTGATCTTGAATACTTTTTTATTTTGTCATGCCATCTTTCGTGATAACTATTCAGTTCTCTAAGCACATTACTTATTGTAAATATAGATACATTTTTTGCACATTTCCTTAAGTGTCCCATTCAGAATAGATGTTATAGAGGCTATGTACATTGATAGCAAAGTGGCATTTCTTTGTGTGTCTATGGAGATTCTCAATCATCCAATTCATTATTATTATTATTATTATTATTATTATTATTATTATTAATTAGATTTGTATGCTGCCCCTCTCCGAAGACTCATGGTTGTCTCAGATGTGCATTTTCCAAAAGGCAACTAGACTTTCTCAGTTTTTTCCTTTAAAAACATTTTGTGCCTCATCCAAGAATATTCTTCTGAAAAAGCTTCTTGGATGAGAAGCAAAAGGTTTTCAAATTGGAAAAAGCACTTTTGGGACATTCCTTTGTTTCTGTGATGACACTGTTCTGAACTGGATTAAAGTAATATGAAGTAATCCCTAATATTATAGTAAAAATGTCCAACCCATGCTTCTCTAGGACATTTCCACATTGAGGATGTGCAGGTGTATGAAACCTCTGATTAGAGGGGGTGGAATTTTGGGGGAAGAATAGAATGAAGGAAAAGAGGCCAATGTGGGCAAGCGCCCAAAGTTGCTTTTTAAAATATATAAACTTAATAAAAAATATGTATGCATATGTAGGTGCCTGAGTGTCTCCCATCATAATTCAGTCCTTTCATGTCCCACTTACTGATTTGTATCATATTACTTTGTAATAAAATGCTTTATAAAACTGTATTTGTGAGTGCTATCTTGTAATCTTGCTGGCAATGGAAAATGGAAAATCGAGAAATGATATAAAGTGAAAGAAGAGTTATGTACAAAATGTTTAAAGAATTGGGGGGGGGGGAATGGTTTCCCATCAGCAATATTGTCCTAAGTTACAAATTGCGGGTGTTCAAGTGATGAGGTTTGTATTTTTTTTAATTGGTTGATTTTCAACCAACTAATCTTGAAATTAAAACTTAAAGGAATAAATGATAAAGATTGTGAGTGAAAAGAAAACAAAATAGTATGCTTGTTGTGTCTATAAAACTAAGAGAAAGGGCAAGGTTATAATAGATCTGATAAGAACATGCACTGAAATAAGATATATGTTTAATTATGAATGAAAAAGCTAAAATGGCATTGAAAAAGTATGAATTAGAGTCTATCTATTGTGGATGCCTAAGGAAATGGATGTCTATAAACCTGTGATAGCTGGAAGTTTACACTCCAGTTAATGGTGATAATGGAAGAACCAAAGATTTTGGTGGAAAATTATGAATGAATGCAATCCAGGACAAAAGAACAAAACAATTGTACTCAGAAAGAAAAAAACGTGATTGTAGTTTACAGAAAAGTAACATTTAATTTCATATCATGCAGAAGTTGTGTCAGTTTGTGTTTGTTTAGAGATTCATTGACACATAAAAAATTAATCAGGGTGCCTAAATTATTGCAAAAGATGCAAAAATCACCATTTATAACAATATATTCCGACCCTCTTTATTATACAAAGAGAAAAGGGGGAATGTCAAGAAGCAAGGTGTTAAATGTAGTTGGAATTTAAGAAGTATGTTGTGGGAAAGCAAAAACATGTTAAGAACAAGTGGAGCTAAAATTCAGGCTGAATACCAAAATGGGTGACCAGTATGAAATAATAAGTTCAAGAATAAGTTGAGGTGGTTTGGTCATATAATGAGGTCACATAGTGAGAATAAATAAGGATCAAATCACACATTGTAACAGCCGCATGGCCACATGATCAAATTTTGGACTCTTGGCAACTGGCCTATATTTACAGTGTCCTGGGGATGTGATCTCCTTTTGTGATCTGAAAAGCAAAGTCAATGGAGAAGCCAGATTGACTTAACAACCGGGTAACTAATTTAGCAATTGCAGTGATTTACTTAACAAGTATGGCAATAGTAACTGTCTTGTTGAGCAGTGGAAATAAGATATAACTTTTATTGCCTTCTTTTTTCTGTGAACACATTGGCATACATTAAAAATGAAATTCTGATGTGCGCTCCGAAAAGAAAAGAAATATATACCCATACATAGACATGCACACACATAAACGTATGTTACACAGACACACAGAGAAAGACACACACAGAGAGAGGGAAACACACACACTCTAATCACAGTCCATTCTGAAATACATGGGGGAAAACAATCTTGAGAGTTAACAAGGTTAATATTATATGGTACAAAGTTGTTAATACTATATGGTAAAAAGAAAATTTGAGCTTGTGGTCATAAGTCAAGGACTACCTGTAAAGAATAAGTCAAGAAAAATGGGTGGGATGATGAGGTATTTAAAGAGAAGATTAGAATTTTAGAGAATAAATTTGATGAAGAATAGGAGGAGATTGAGAAATATGGTATTGATATAAATTAAATTTAACTATATTGTTTTTGTCCTCCCATGCCTTAATTTCTTAGTCTTACTATTTCATATTCCTTTTCTATGTTTTGCATAACATTGCTTACCATGTTATAGCGTGATTAGTACACATAAATTTACATTCAGCCTTCCCTCTCATAATAGTGTTCTTGATCAATATATAGCTGTCCCATGAGGGCAATTAAATCTTCTGGGATTCCCATTTTTCTACACACATTCCATAGGGTGACACTATCAACACACAATGGAAGGCTGTTCTATAATCAATAAAGGTGATATTGGTTCATTTTTGGTATTCATGGACTTTCTCAATTATCCAATGTTCATCAGCAGTAACGTGTTGTGTCCCTCGGCCTTTCTTAAAGCCATTTGAATATGTGGCATCATCATTTCCATACAGGACTCTAATATGCATTGAATGATCCTAAGTATTGTTTCACTGGCATATACACTAAGAATATTGTGTGATGGTTAGCGTGCTCTATTGAGTCTTCTTTTCAGTACTGGCACATGGATTGACTTCTTTCAATCTTTTAGCCAGTATACCATTCTTGTCTGTTGACTAGGCTTTATTAGAGCCTTTATTGATTTGTCTATTGCTTGTCATATTTCTATAGATATGCCACAAATTCCTGTAGCTTTTCGACTTGGTAATGACTAGAATGCCTATTTACCGTATTTTTCAGAGTATAAGACGCACTAGAATATAAGACGCACCTCAATTTGGGGGAAGGAAAATAGGGAAAAGAATCTGCTTACCAGATATTCATCTGGTTAGTGTCCTTAGCCAGCACATTATTTTATCCCCTAGCTAGGGCTTTAAAAAAACTTTATTCGGAGAGAGTAACAATGAAAGAGCTTGCAAGCCAGCAAGAGCTGGGAACATCATTAGCACCTGGAAAGAACCATTCAGAGCAAGGAGAGCAATGGAAAAAACCCTGCAAAGACTTAGGGCTTGGAAAACATTCTTCGCAGAGAATAACAATGAAAGAGTTTGCAAGGTAAGAGCTGAGAAGATCGTTAGCAGCTAATTAGGGTTGAAAAAATACTGCTACAACCAGAGTATAGGACGCACCAAAATTATCAGCCTCTTTTAGGTGCATCTTATACTCCAAAAAATACAGTAACTTCATTTTCTAGCACTAGAGTATCTTGCAAATAGGGAATATTTTCTAAAGTGCAGTATCTTGGATGTTGCTTTGATCTTCTTTGAGTCAGTCACTATGTGGTCCATTGGACCAATACTAATTTGATGATGGAACCTCTGTTCCAACTTTAGCTTTATTATTAACTTTTTCATGAACATCCTGGTTTTACTTTATATAATATTGAATTATTTGTTCAAGGTCTTCTCAACAACTTTCCCTGCAGCACAGTTTAAAAGGATTCTTTTTTCTTCATTCAGCTACATGTGTTTAACAGGAAAAAGTACAAATCTGATAATATGTCCCTTTATTGTCATTGCAAGATTTCTACACTTTTCATATTTTGTCAAAGTCTATCATCCTGTTTCTCCTAAGTAGCAGACCTCTGTTTTTATGCCACTACTTAGACTTTCTCTTAATTCATTTGCGTTGGGTTGGCCGTGCTTGCTTTAAAAATGATGGAGTCACCTATGTGTGAGTTGAACAGATAGGAACATTTGTTTTATAAATAATTAAATAGCTGGTGAGGATGTTTTGCTTTGCTTTGCTTTTCAACTATCTTTCAAACTCTTTTTCACCTTCTGCAAGAACATTTCTATTGTATTTCTCCCTTGCTTTCAGCCATCAAAGTGATAACATCATCATATCAAAGCTTGTTGATTTTTCTCCCATCAATTTTAATTCTAATTTCTATTTCTGTGAGTCTAGCATTTCTCACAATATATTCTATATATAAGGAACATAAGTAAACAACTTGGTATGTTCCTTTTGCAATTTGGCATTATCTATATTCTGCTCAAACTGTAGCTTGCTGGTCATTCTTCAATATATAGGCAGGCTGGGAGTTACTATACCCACCTGGATCTGCTTCCAGATAACTTATTCTCACAGGAAGCATCTTTCTGGTAGAAATTGGGAACTCCTATCTCTATAAAAGTTAAATTTGCATATCTCCTAGAGCAGTGTTTTTCAACCAGTGTGCCATGGCACACTACTGTGCCATGAGACATGGTCAGGTGTGCCATGGAGAAATTAAACATGGTTCCCCAAACTAGGGCCCGCGTGCCAGATACAGCCCGTGGAGGCCATTTATCCGGCCTGCCACCAGCCGCCTCCATCCGAACAGAAACATTCACCTAAAAATCTCTCCAGCTATCAACAACAGGAAGAGTGGAGGCACAGGGAACGCTCACTGACCAATCACCTTCTAGGATTCATCCTTTCATCCACACCTAGGAAGGCCCGCTCGGGCTGCCGTGCACTTGTCATTGAGTGGCCGCGGCAAGTAGTTGAAGCTGCTACTCCTCCCCATGGTCCCGATTTCTAATCCTGATCAGGACTGGAGGTAAAAGTTGCCACCACTAGATGAAGCCTCCGGCGTCAGCTGGTTAAGTCTATCCTGATGGTGTATATAATATGTACTGTGTTAGAGTGTCATTTTGTGTCATTTTGGTTGGTGGTGTGCCCCACGATTTTGTAAATGTAAAAACGTGCCATGGCTCAAAAAAGGTTGAAAATCACTGTCCTAGAGTTTCATATCATGCAAAAAGGTACAGGATCTATACAACTATCCATTTTACCGTATCTCTTACTGGATTTGATTTAGCCCAATGATTTGTAGTCATACTATGCATATTTAATTTGGCATAGCAGCAGTAACTTTGAACATTTTGTTTCTGATGGTGGAATTCTAACGCTAGTTTCTGATCTCACAGCTCCTAGTTGTGAGTATGAATTATGGTACATTGTTTACCATGTCTGCTAGAAATATTTCCCTCCCTCTAAGTGTAGAAAATAAATACGGTAAATCTTTATAAATATATATTGAGTTGATTCATGAAGTCAATCAATTAAAATATTTAGTGATGGAGATGGAGGTTTAATCACATTTCTCAAATGTCATCTTAATTAAACGAGGAACCATAACACACTCTCTCTCTTCTTAATGAACAGAAAATTCATACGGTGTTTGGATGATTATATTCATTGACATGCCAAAAAAAAATTCATACATGAAATTAGAAAATGAAATACAAAATACATCTCATAGGAAATAGTCCCATGCCCTTTCAGAATTTGTGGAAGAAGGGGAGATTTTGAGGATGTCATGATTCATTTATTTTATTTATTTATTTTATTTATTATTTAGATTTGTATGCCGCCCCTCTCCAAGGACTCATGCAATTCAAAAGACTGGATATATTCAAAATACATTCAAGACAAGCCTGCAACAACCTACATATTCTGAACAGACTTATTGTAGTTAATATTTATGCTTTATAATAATCAGGGATGGATCGTGATGCAACACTTGAAAAAGAAGTTCTACTTCTGTCTGTAATGATTGCCACCCTGGGTGTAGATGGTTTCCAGGAGATGCAGGCTGGCTTGCGTTCCCCCCTGAGGCTCATGCAAGGTGAGCATCCAGAGGTTAGCAGGTGAGGTGTTGAGGAGCTATTGATATGCAAAGACTGCTTGTTTATTCATGTTCCTGCTCCCAAAGAGTTCACACCTCTGAAGGGTGGATATTAAAATTAATTATTGTATGCCATCCTAGAGTAGCTTCGTGAGATGGGCAGCTATATAATTTTGATTAATAAATAAATAAAAGCCAACATCCTAGCTCCTTTTGCATTAGTGTTGTGCTTTATAAAGGAGTCAAGACCTTTCTCTTTAGGCAGGTTTTTCAGTTTTAATTTGTGGGTGACTTTTAATTGCTAACTCATATTGAACTTTCAAACTGCCTGGGTGGAAAAGAAAGGTGTCAATCAAATAAATTCTCAGTGCCAATTGCCGTCAGCCCAAGGTGTTCACTGTTCTGAGAGAAAACTCAGAACAGGGGATTAAGGGTTATTTGTTTTATGTGCTACTCCTTCTGAAGACCATTAGGAAACCAGATGCTGCTTACATCTTGATGAACATTACCTTCCTATCAGTCAGAACAGGTATGATTCTTGGCATCATTCAAGGAGCTAGTTATTTAAAAAATGCTTTTTGTTGCATAAGTGCCTACATTGTGAGGTGTTTTTTTTTCTGTAGACCAATCTCTTCTGAGACTTAGAATACATAAAAAGCATTTTTCTGCAGATACAGCAGAATGGAAATAGTATGGAAATCATTGCTTCTCTCTTTGCAAATATTCAGCTTAAAAATGCTTGTTCCAGGGATTTTTTTCTTCCCGATTGTTCATTTCGTTTACATTTCTGTCAGTCCTTAATATGATGGGTTTTTTTTAATCTGTTACATTTGCACTCTTTGGGTTGGATTTATTCTGTTGTTCCTCTTTTGTTAATGATGTTGTTTATTGATAGTATCCATCCAAGACCTTCTATAGACGGGACAAACAAAACAGAACATTTAAATATAAATAAAATCATTTGGATTTGAATGTGGTCTTTGTGTGGAATTGTGTGGAACCTTTGAATGTGGAATCAATGAGTTTGTCCTGCTTTATAAATGTACTAAGAAATGTTCTAACAAATATTGAGTTGGCAGAGGATAAGTAACATTAATTAAGATTTCATGTTCATCACTAGAATGCGTTATTTTTAATATAGTGATTTTATTAAAAGTAGAATTGCAACAGTAAAAACTAATACAAACTAAAAAAATTAAAAAATAAAATGCAGAAAAGAGCTAGAAAAATGTAAACAAATAAGAAAGAAAAACAAAATTATGTGTTTACCCAATGTCACTTATATTTAAAACTTCATTTATTAAGGATTGAAGGAAGCTCACCTAGTGCTTTCAGATTCATTGGTTTTCGTTGGTGGACGATTGTTGTGAATGATTGAATTGAATGAATGGGAATGAGTGCATATGGGGTTTTTATGATTTTATAAATAATTCTTTTGAACAATAATTAGATTTTTTTATACATAAAAAGTAGTTAACAAGCTTTTCTGAAAGTGATAGAACATTTATTTATTTTATTTTTATTTATTTGTTTTGTCCAATACACAATAATACACAATGAGGGTTATAGAGAATATAATCAGGTAGAATGTATTAAAGGGAGAATAGAGGAGAAAATAAAGGAGCAAAATATAACTATGAGAGAATAGCAGAAAATTCTTTCAAAGGCACAAGCTAGCATGGTTGGCTCAGGAATTCTGGGAGTTGAAGTCCACGTGTCATAGAAGAACCAACTTTGCCAACCCCTGGTCTAGAGTTTTGGGAGACAAGTGAAAAGCCATGTTGCTAAAACCACAATTTGTGCCTTTGAAAGAATCCTAGATTTGTGTGCTATCCACGGTTGACCTCACCAAGTTCCTAAGAGGTCAGTAAGGGGCGTACATAAGTGCACCAGAGTGCCTACCGTCCCCTGTCCTATAGTCTCTCCCATATCTCATATATCTTCTCTTCTATCCCTATATCTTTTTCTGCTTTTCTCTCATAGTTATATTTTACTCCTTTATTTTCTCCTCTATTCTGCCTTTAATACCCCTGGTCTAGACCTATGGGAGACTGCTGTCTTGTGGTCTTCTTGGGAAGAGCAGCTGTCTGGAGTACTTGTAGGTGATTTCAAGTCCTCTTAATCCAGAAAGGAATTATGAAGAGCCCGTTTACTTGCCAACAGGGTTTTCTCTATAACAGTGATGGCGAACCTATGGCACGGGTGCCACAGGTGGCACGTGGAGCCATATCTACTGGCATGGGAGCCATTGTCCTACCTCAGCTCCAACGTGCATGTATGTGCCAGCCAGCTGATTTTTGGCTCACACAGAGGCTCTGGGAGGGCATTTTTGGCTTCCAGAGAGCCTCCGGGGTGGAGGGCATTTTTACCTTCCTTCAGCTCCAGGGAAGCCTTTGGAGCCTGGGCAGGATGAAACATGAGCATACTGGGCCCACCACAAGTTGGGAAACAGGCTGTTTCTAGCCTCCAGAGGGCCTCCAGAGGAGGGAAGCTGTTTTCGCCCTCCCCAGGCATTGGATTATGGGTGTGGGCACTCACACATGTGCGATAGTGTACGTCCATCCTCTTTCAGCACCTGAGGGAAAAACAATTCACCATCACTGCTCTATAACATTCCCTCTTTCAATGTTTCCCCACAACCATCATCTTGTGTGATAGATTTGAGTAGGAAATGATTGGTTACCCAGTGACCTTCCTTGACTGATGGTATATTTGAACTTGAGTTCCCCAATATTAATTCAGTACCTTGAGGCAGTGTTTCCCAACCTTGGCAACTTGAAGATATCTGGACTTCAACTCCCAGAATTCCCCAGCCAGCAAATGCTGGCTGGGGAATTCTGGGAGTTGAAGTCCAGATATCTTCAAGTTGCCAAGGTTGGGAAACATTGCCTTAAGGTACTCATTATGTGTACTATTTTCTTGTGTGTTTTATTTTTGCATTTATTTGTGGTATACTTGAAAACAAATTGTCCTGTGCACTCTTGGTTTTGAAGAAGCCATTTAAAATAGAATGAGTTGAAGTTTAATCAAGATGAGATCTTTAGTCAAAGGGGCAGCATGGCGAAGCTTCAAGTTTATGAAGTTGCCTGGATAATCTCTCCAACAGTGCACAGGGATAATAATGCTTTGGGCTGAAGTACTTTCTAAGAACTTCCAATTATTTTTAATAGGGTGTCTTTTTAATGTGTTGTTTTAGCATTATCCTCAAATGAGAATTGTCCCAAATATCTGGTGAAGTCAGACAAGATGCACAAATGCTGAAATGATAATGCCCTTCAGAGATTTTAACATGCAACAACATTCTTGTTATTTTTGCTAAAGAAGATTAACATGACTACTCCTTTAGAAATTGTTCCAGTTAATGTGGAGGAGAAGTTACTTTGGGAAAAAAGCTTGTAATCCTATCGATCAGAATTCATGCTGCTTTGAAATAGGAGGGCACTCTCACCCACCACTCATCTCCACAAAAATTGTATTGTTTCATAAAAGGAGCTTGTAGATTGACTATTTGTCAGAATACAAAGACTAGATTATAAATTAATTAAACCTCTCAAATCTTTTAAAAATCATACTATTCAATTCAAACAGTTCTTTTAGCCTTTTCATAACTAAACCTCAACTGCAGTGTAAATACAAAAAATAAGGCTTTGACCAATTATTATTTTTGTTATTTTAAGAACCATTTACGGAACTTCACATAACAGTTTTTCCAGTAAATTAATGTACTAGTGCAGGATTGTCAAACTCACGGCCCGTGGGCCAGATGGGTCATATGCTGGCCACACCCATGCCAGATTAGTGAAGAGGGAAAGAGTCCCAATACATCACATGATGACCCAGGTTTAATACCCCTGTACTAGGGGATGGCACCTATGAAAACCAAAACAATAATCTACAGATGCTGCAGCTTCTGAATTTCAAATTGTTATGTGCCATGACGATCACCTTTGCTTTTATTTTGTTTGTTTGTTTGTTTGTTTGTTTGTTTGTTAGACTTCTATGCCGCCCTTCTCGAAGCAACTCAGGGCGGTGTAAAACATAATGAAAACAATATGTATAAAAAAATATAATTATTGTTAAAAAGAATTATTTATAAAATCATAAAAACCCCATATGCACTCATTCCTATTCATTCAATTCAATCATTCACAACATCGTCCAGAAACAATCTCATTTCTCATGGCTCCCATGCCCGCCAGCAGAGGTAGGACTTCAGAGCTTTACCAAAGACCAGGAGGAACAAAGCGGTATGTATCTCTGGAAGGAGTTCGTTCCAGAGGGCCAGGCCACCAAAGAGAAAGCTCTTTCCCTAGACCCCACCAGCCGACATTGTCTGGCTGACGGGACCTGGAGAAGTCCAACTCTGTGGGACCTAACGAGTTGCTGGGGTGCATGAGGCAGGAGACGGAGATGTGAAAATCCAACAGGTGGAAAATAGTGTCATTTAAAAAAAGAAATGGCCAGATGATACATTCTGTGAACTTGGTTGCCAAGCCTACGACTAGTTCCGCTTTCAGCCTCCTACTTCATGCCAATTGGACAGTCAACACCTGAAAGTCTCTTTGAAGCACCCTCCCACCCACATTCCATTTTTCATATTAATGTAAATTCTCAAAAGGTTCAATGTTGACATGTCATTAAGGTTGAACCTCATTAAATGCAGAGTAACTGGTAATGAAGTATCTTGGAACGCCATATTGACATAGAAACATAGAACACTGATGACAGAAAAAGACCTCATGGTCCATCTAGTCTGTCCATATACTATTTTTTGTATTTTATCTTAGGATGGATCTATGTTTATCCCAGGCATGTTTAAATTCAGTTACTGTGGATTTACCAACCATGTCTGCTGGAAGTTTGTTCCAAGGATCTACCACTCTCAGTAAAATAATATTTTCTCATGTTGCTTTTGAACTTTTCCCCAACTTGTTCTTGTGTTCACTTTCCTATTAAAAACACTTCCCTTCTGAACCTTATTTAACCCTTTGACATATATAAATGTTTCGATCATGTCCCCCCTTTTCCTTCTGTCCTCCAGACTATACAGATTGAGGATGACATTCATCACTGGACTTGCCCCACTCGACTAGAGTAGCTAAGAGTGATATAACAATGATTGGCTTCAACTAGTATTTGCCAGCACCTTCTCTTCTTTCCTTAAACCAGGTGTTTAAAGCAAAGCCAAAAGAAAGACAATGTCTTTTCTTTTCTGTTTATTGAAAAACACAAGGACAACATAACCTGTAAACCAGTCATCAATCTTTAGAATGCATTGCCAGATTACAAAATAAAGTAACATTAAAGCTCTCTTTTTAAAATGCCATTTGCTGTTTATTAATTCACACAGCAATAAGAGAAACATGAATGGGTTTTAGACTTAAGGATAATTTTCAGATTCAAAGAGGAACTCCAAACAAAAGAACAAAGTACTGATCCTTTCAAAATGGAGATAGAACATCAGAAAAAAAATAGTTTTGAGATTAATTGGGGAAAGTTTTGTCCAAAATAAAATGAAAGCAGTAAGTTTATGGATATTTATTGCAGAGGAGTCTACCTAGCTCCACTTCCTTCTTGTATTATGGGAGATGTTTCTTCTACCTTAGGGAGTGCTTGACATTCATTTCCTTCCCTCAGGGCAAACTACTACACCCTGGAAAGATTCAAGGAACAAAAACATCTCTTGGACTCTACCCTTGCTACCTGACCTTAGGGAGTGATACTCACCATACTAGAGAGAGAGAGAAGACCAAGTTCTTTGTGTACTACTGCCCCAACTGAAGTCTCCAAAACCTACACAGCTGGAGACTCCCATTACGACATATCTGATTTCAAGGCCATCCTGATTTCCTTAGCACTGTTGGAGTCAGACAAAGAGAAGTGAATCAAACAACACCTCACAACATCAAAGAGTTCCTTGTAATTAAAATTTTGCTTTCATCATTCCACCCTAAAATTCCTTGAGAAATCTATCCAACTAGGCTAGTGGTGCCTTCATTTCCACCAGTGAGTTTCCAGGACTAATTCAATTGTCTCACAATTATTATTTGTAAGACTTTCAACACAACTCTAAAGAACATGTTTTGCTACATGAGTTTCAATGCTGGCTGTAATTCTCTAGTGGGCCCTACTCAGTTGATCCTCTCTAAACAAAGGCAGGTGGAAACCCAAGTGTTAAAATGACACACTGCTTTGGAAATATTTTTGGAGAGGCTGGAGTTCTCCATTTCGTGGCAGGTAAAATGTTATTGCTTAATATTTTATCATGCTTTGTGAACTCATGCACCTACCCAATGTATTCATGATGTTCATAATACCAGCCATCCTGTCAAGTCCTGAGCATGTTTTGTTGTGTACTGGGGATTGTTGTAAAGGAATCATATATACCTATGGATCTTTTCCTTACTTAAGACCCCCCAGAATCTTGAAACTTACAGTGTTGCTTTCTTTTCTTTTTTAATATTTTTGTTGGGAATGCATAGCCCTCTCTACATAGATTAGACAACTGCCACTCAGTATAGTCTAAGACCCTTAGCAACATTAAGCCTGGAGGACTTCAACTCCCAGAATTCCACAGCCAGCAAACCTGGGAGTTGGAGTCTGCCAGGCTTAACATTGTCAAAGTTTGAAATCCCTGGTCTAAGAAGTTATATTGCCACATTGCAATGCTCATTGTCCAGGTTGAGCTGGCGGAGGAATTCTGGGAGTTGAAGTCCACAAATCTTAAAGTTGCCAAGCTTGGACACCCCTGCTCTAATGGCTTTTTTCCTTAGCAATGTGTCTCCCTGGATGTTCAGCTTTTTAACGGAGAGACGAAAAATCCATTGATGCAATTTATTCATGGAGAAATTTTAAAAAAACCATACAAATAAGCTGGTGACACAATCTAACTGATATTGATCTCCTAAGATCTAAGCAAAATTGGACCTGATTCATACTTGCATGGGAGACTACCAGGAAATCCCAGGATTGTAGGCCAGAAGAGAAATTTGGTCAGAAATCAGAAGGAAAACATTTCTTTTTTATGGCCCAGAAAATAATAATAATAATAATAATAATAATAATAATAATAATTATTATTATTATTATTATTATTATTATTATTATTATTATTATTATTAATTAGATTTGTATGCCGCCCCTCTCCGTAGACTCATGGACTGCCCTGCACAGTCTCTAGGTACCAAGCTTTCCAAGTCAGTCTTTATTGTTAAATTTTCCTTTATCTAAAAGCTCATTAAGAAACACAATAAACTGACCCCTCGCTTTCTGCTACTGTCATTAGGCTAGCTGACAGAACTTTATTTTTCAACAGTTTCTTTTAATAAAACTTTTTAATATGTTTGTGAGTGACATAGGGGAAGGTTTGGTAGGGAAGGTTTGCCTATTTGCTGATGACTCTAAAGTGTGCAATAGGGTTGATATTCCTGGAGGCGTCTGTAATATGGTAAATGATTTAGCTTTACTAGATAAATGGTCAAAGCAATGGAAACTGCAGTTTAATGTTTCCAAATGTAAAATAATGCACTTGGGGAAAAGGAATCCACAATCTGAGTATTGTATTGGCAGTTCTGTGTTAGCAAATACTTCAGAAGAAAAGGATTTAGGGGTAGTGATTCCTGACAGTCTCAAAATGGGCGAACAGTGCAGTCAGGCGGTAGGGAAAGCAAGTAGGATGCTTGGCTGCATAGCTAGAGGTATAACAAGCAGGAAGAGGGAGGTTATGATCCCGCTATATAGAATGCTGGTGAGACCACATTTGGAATACTGTGTTCAGTTCTAGAGACCTCGCCTACAAAAAGATATTGACAAAATTGAACGGGTCCAAAGATGGGCTACAAGAATGGTGGGAGGTCTTAAGCATAAAACATATCAGGAAAGACTTAATGAACTCAATCTGTATAGTCTGGAGGACAGAAGGAAAAGGGGGGATATGATCGAAACGTTTAAATATATTAAAGGGTTAAATAAGGTCCAGGAGGGAAGTGTTTTTAATAGGAAAGTGAACACAAGAACAAGGGGACACAATCTGAAGTTAGTTGGGGGGGAAATCAAAAGCAATATGAGAAAATATTATTTTACTGAAAGAGTAGTAGATCCTTGGAACAAACTTCCAGCAGACGTGGTAGATAAATCCACAGTAACTGAATTTAAACATGCCTGGGATAAACATATATCCATCCTAAGATAAAATACAGAAAATAGTATAAGGGCAGACTAGATGGACCATAAGGTCTTTTTCTGCCGTCAGACATCTATGTTTCTATGTTTCTAAAACTAAAGTGTAGAAAGCCATGAGATAATTTTAAAAAGATCCTAATATACAACCAGAACGTGCCCTTTGGCTTTTCTGCAATGGTCCTCTTTCTTGTACTCTACCTCCCTATCTTGATTAGCGCCTAACATGCTAAAGCTATTTATATCTCAGCAGGATTGCAGATTTCACAATCCACAGCCAATACTTCTGATCGGTTTTCTCCACCTCTTACCTTTCAGCCTGGCCTGGTTCACAGCTCCCAGAATTCTGACTGAGAAACCTAGAATTATCAAACCCATCTGAAAGGTAGCAGGTTGTGAAGCCAGGTTAGTCTCCTGATCCTTCTTGCTACTCTTACTCAAAAGCAGGGATGTTCAACTTTGACAATTCTTAAGACATGTTTGTTTGTTTATTTGTTTGTTTGACAGACTCAGGGCAGCACACAACAATAAAACCAAATACAAAATTTGAAACCCCAATATAACAAAAAACATTCATCCATCTATCATTCATACTGGCCAGAGCAGTGTGTTGTCACTCAACGGCTTCAGGCCTACCAGCATAGCCATGTTTGTAAAGTCTTTCGAAAGGCCAGGGTGGGGGTGGTGCGAATCTCTGGGGGGAGTTGATTCCAGAGGACCAGAGCTGCTACAGAGAAGGCCCTTCCCCGCAGTCCCACCAGTCGGCATTGCTTGGCTAACTGGGCCCGGAGAAGGACAACTCTGTGTGAGATAATCAGTCGCTGGGACATGTGAGGCAGAAGACAGTCCCATAAATAATCTGTGGACTTCAATTCTTGGAATTGTTGTGGAATTCTTAAATTTGAAGTCCACAGGTCTTAATGTTGCCCAAGTTAGACACTCTTACCCTAAAGCAGTGATGGCGAACCTTTTTTCCCTCAGCTGCCAAAAGTGTGTGTGCACGAATTCAATGCCTGGGGAGGGGGAAAATTGCCTCCCCTGCCCCGCGGAGGGCCTCTGAAGGCCAGAAACAGCCCATTTATCAACTTCTGGTGGGCCCAGTAGGCCCGTTTTTCACCCTTCCTAGTCTCCAAGAGGCTTCCCTGGAGCCCGGGGAGGGCAAAAAGGCCCTCCCCCACCCAGGGCCCCTCCAGAAGCCAAAAATGCCTTCCCAGAGCCTCCAGGAGAGCCGAAAATCAGCTGGCCAGTTCACACATGCATGCTGGAGCTGAGCTAGGGCAACGGCTTGCATGCCAGTAGATATGGCTCCAAGTGCCACCTCTGACACCCGTGCCATAGGTTTACCATCACTGCCCTAAAGGCTGGAAAGAAGAGTAGATTTGGACCCATCCTGGCAAGTAGAAAGGAGCACTTTCCTTTCTATCAGGGGCATTTAGTGATCTGCTTGCCAGTCTCTTGGTTCTCTGGTGATCTTCCAGATTCCCTCAAACATAATGTTTTTTTCAGGATACAGATAATTTATATATACTAGTAAGATGATAGGAGATGACTTATGAAGGGTTGGTTCCCTGCCCTCCTATATTTAATTCCAAAGGCTGCTGAACGCACGTTGGTGCTTCCAAGGCAGAATTTGGAAGCCTCATGCTTTTCCTTCAGATATGAGTAACTTCATTGGTCTCCATAGCCCTTGCCGCCTGGTGGGTGGGGAGAGGAGGGACTACTTTGTCCAGGGCCTTTTCAGTTTCCTCAGGCTGCATGAACCTGGGGTGTATCTTTGAAAGCATCCCACTGCCTCCCTCTTTCCCTCCCAAGTCTTTGTTAGCAAGCCGATTGGAGACTGGCCTGACTCAAGATCCAGGTGCCAACCAAGTTAAAGTCCCACCAGGAGGCAATTATTGCCTCTTAGTCTCTTCTTTTGTTCTCCTGGGGCCATGAATTCAGATTGAATTAAACACCCACTCGCCAATAGTTCCTGCTCATTTAAGGGCAGAAATCTCCACCCAGCAAGGAAAGCAGGAACAGTCCCTGCTTTCTCCGGAAACAGACTGGGAAGCTCTTCAAAATCCCCGCACCGAGTTCAGCCGTGCTGCATCAATTGTCCTAAGATGTTCCTCATGCTGTTGACGTTCTCCCTATTTACACCCAGGAATGGGAAAGGCTTGCAGGCACTCTCCCTGCCAAGGAACAGCGCTGGCATTTAAAAAAAAATAAATGTAATTGTTCACTCCCACAAGATATATGAGACTGGGAGGCGGGTAAGGAGGGAGAATTGAATCATCCTGGCGAATTAAAGTGGTCAAATTTCTTAATCATTTTTTAAAAAAAAGAATATAAAGGAAATTAATGTTTTATTTTCTAGGAAGGGAATCTGTGTGGTCTTGCACTACTCGATTCTCTGGCTCAAGCCCCAGACAACTGCAAACGTATTCATTGAGCTTGCTCCAGACAATGCTGGCAACGGGCCTCTGTCACAGTTTTCAGGGGCATTAGCAGCCATGCCGCTAAATTGATGTTTGGAAACTTGCAAGCTGGCTTGGAATTATTCAGAGGATGGGCACCCTGTTGCTCTTAAGCCGAGCGGATCTATAAGCCTCTGCAATGCAGGTGCAGTCTGCTAAGCCCACTTGGTTGCCCACAATTAAGAATCTGAGTCTGGGGATTGTCTGAAGCTGCTGGGCTGGGAAAACTACTCAGACAGCCTCGGTCTGGGCTGTCTCATACCCAGGAAGAACGGCAGCCCAGGAGGGAGGCAGCCGTTCATCAAGGGGCAACTTAGTCACGGCAGGCAGGGAACCAGCTACCTCCACCCACCCAATCGGAGGCTTTTTTTTCAAAAGTGTACAATCACTCAAGCATGTTTTGTTTTCATAGACATCATCATCAAGAAGTAACTTGATTTTTCTTTTAATTTTGTTTTTAAAAAATAATCTTTATTATTTACATTCGAAAAAATACACAAATACCAAAACACAAACAAGACAAAAACAAAAACAAAACACAACTTATACAGACATATATATATCATCATTCATTATTACAGTTATATATCAAGTCTTAAACACTCACCAATTTATACATTTGCCAACCTACCCGTTGACATTATTGCTACAGCTTTTTAAATTTTATTTTATCAACCGGCTAGTTTTACATTGCTATGTTATATCATTGTTACCTAAATCTTAATCTTTATTGATTTCAATCATATTGCCTAAATCATAAATTGCCAAAAGTTAATTGCTAGAGAACAATTTTATTTAGTATATCTAGTAAACGAAAGGAATAACAAGATTGCTTACTTTTTTTTTTCTTGTATACTTTCAAATTGTGAGAGATTTGACTGTATTATATTTAAGCTTTTAAATATATATATTTTTTTATTAACCCAATCATTCCACCTGCTCCAGGTTTGGTAGAATTCAGTATTGTCTCTTTCTTGTATTTCAAATGTCATCTTGTTCATCTGCAATTTCGTAAATTTTATTTTATTTTATTTACGAAGAAGTAACTCGTATTTACTGATATTAAAACACCACCCACTAGTAAATCAAGCAGCATTTTTACATCTCATCCTATCCAACATAGAAAGACTAGCTGATATCCAGTGCCATAATTACAGGCCCCATTAGTAAGGAAGCCCCGTAGCTGGTTCAGCCTTTGCCACCTATTTTTCACATTTGCTATAGGCAAAGGACAGATAGACATTCTAGACCTATGTCCCATCTCTAACTAACTATTGTACAATATGAGGAATATTGTCTTAAAGGCATTGCAAGTTCCTAATGACATACTAAAACCTTGTTTGATTTTAGTAGGTTTACTCTTATAGCAACAGTTGAATCCAGAATTAAATTTCACAGGGTGATAACAAGTAAGATTATAATTATATAACCACCCAAAGCCCTGTGTCTGTCTGTCTGTCTATCTGTCCGTCCGTCCGTCCACCCACCCACCCACCCACCCACCCACCCACCCACATATGTATCTGTCTGTCTGTCTGTCTGTCTGTCTGTCTGTCTGTCTGTCTGTCTATCTATCTATCTATCTATCTATCTATCTATCTATCTATCTATCTATCTATCTATCTATCTATCTATCTATCTTGCCTAGAAAGACATCCCATAGAGGATCCAATGGGTCTTAATTTTTATGACTTAATTTTATAAACTAATAATTGATTTGTCCATATCCATTTGTCCAATACATCTGTGTTTATAAAACTAATTATACAAGCATTCCATTTTTTAAAATTATTTACAACAACAACTTTGTCAGGATGTCTTACTATGAGAAAAATATGATTATTTTAAAAGGATTTCTTTTTAAAAAAATCCAATATCACAATTCACTTATAAACACTGTAGCATAGTCCCATTAGAAATATATGAACTGCACCTAAAAAGACTATCATAGAGCTAGAACATCAGATCATCACAATTGTAAAGAAAATGGAACAGTGCACTTGTACGAAAAGATCTTAAGGTTGAGTTTTATTAACTTGGGGGAAAGGGGAAATGCAGTTATATGGTAGAGCATATAAAAATATTTATAGTGTGATTAGGGGAGTGTTTTATTTCTCTGTCATAATATTAGAAGTAGGCCATGCAATGAATCTGAATTATGGGAGATTCGGGACAGATAAGAGAAACTAATTGTATATGCAAAGAATAATTGGAGCCATATAATATCATGATGGCCCTCAATGTAGACAAATTTAAGATGATAAGCAGCTGTATATTACATAGCGCTTATATATTGTTCCCTTTATCAGAATAATATATATACCCTCCACTTATCTATGGGGGGGGGATGTGTGAGAATGATGTGGCACTGAATGCTTGAGAGTTAATTTCTCATAGAGACAGCCGGTCATTGTGCAAGAAAACATTAGGCTTCAATCAAATTTTGCAGGCCTCTTCTTCTCTAGTTCCCTCTGAAAGTGTATTCAACTTTCAGCCTTCACATACAAGTTTGCATCTACAGCAAGAGAGTTGAAATACAGTGTTCCCTCGATTTTCGCAGGGGATGCGTTCCGAGGCCGCCAGCGAAAGTCAAATTTCCGCGAAGTAGAGACGCGGAAGTAAATACACCATTTGTGGCTATGGACAGTATCACAAGCCTTCCCTTAACACTTTAAACCCCTAAATTACCATTTCCCATTCCCTTAACAACTACTTACTCGCCATTATTACTGGTACGCACCATTGACTAGGACACTTAGTGATCCTGATATTTATAAACATAATTATTAACAATATGACATCATCGGGCAGAAAAAACTGTGGTATAGAAAAAACCCGCGAAGTATTTTTTAATTAACATTTTTTGAAAAACCGTGGTATAGGCTATTCTCGAAGTTCGGACCCGCGAAAATCGAGGGAACACTGTACTAACAACCTACTGCTAACCCATTGTACTTAGGATGGATCAGAAGTTGGTTCCTCCTCGTTCAGATCAGTTCGCTCCACCCACTGGTGATGTCATGATGATGTTATGGAACTGGTTTGGTCAATATTGGTCTGTGGGTGGTGTCAACGTTTGGGGGAGGAGGATTTTGTTTTTGGAATTTAAAAATAATAATAATTCTGAGCATGCAAAGAAGCTGAGTTTCTGGCAGTGTGCAGGTGTTGCCAACTTGCTTTTGGCTTTTTTTATTCTGGAGTTGTTGTTGTTTTGCATTTTTGGCACTGCGCTTGGACGCGCGTGCAAACCACTTGCACGCCAATGAGGGCATGAGAGGAAGCGAACCGGCCATGTGGCATGAGAGGAAGCGAACCGGCAGTGAGGGAGTTAGAACTCATCTCTCGGATGGCTCCCTAGCCTGGACATAGGCTTTGTCCAGAGCAGTTCAAACCCTGGTGGCATCTTCACCAAATTGCCAATGTTATACAAATAGCGACAAGATTATGAGACTTGATAATCAGAATCAGCCATACTGAACAAATGGATAGGTCGGATGTAGTTCATGTAGTGTGTTCTTCTACAAGATTATAATTAAGAGTGTTCGGAAACTTCAGCGGGCCCCAGGGGAAGAGCCTTCTATGTGGCAGCCCCGGCCCTCTGGAACCAACTCCCCCCGGAGATTAGAACTGCCCCCACCCTCCCTGTCTTTTATAAACTACTCAAGACTCACATATGCCGCCAGGCATGGAGGAGTTGAGACACCTTTCCCCCAGGCTTCTTTATACTCTGTTTTATGTTTGGTATGAATGTGCTGTTGGTTTTTTGTTTTGTTTTTAAATAATGATAGGATTTTATATGTTTTTTAATATTAGATTTGTTCCACTGCTATATTATTTTTATTACTGTTGTGAGCTGCCCCAAGTCTTCGGAGAGGGGTGGCATACAAATCTAATAAATAATAAATAATAATTATTATTATATAGCCACCCATTCTCTTTGAGAATATTTATGGACTTTAAATTCAAGGATAAATAAGCCAGCTACCCCAGGCTTAAGTAGGGTATCAAATGTACAACCCAGGGCTGCACATTCTCCTTAATGATGGCTGAACCTTCGGCTAGAGGGACTCTTTCTCCCTATCAATCAGCTTATTGACCAAATGTGATGGAGAGATTTCACTGAGAAAAATAATCCTTTTGTGCCTGCTGCTGAGCCCAGGAATGCCCAACTGCCCAGCTCAGCCACCCCCACCACTTAGTACTCCCTGCTCTTTCAAGGGAACTAGGAATTCCTTGCTACCTTGGAGCCTAGGGTCACAAGGACACTGCAGACAGGATTAGGGTGATTTTTTTTCCCTCCAGCACGCCAAGACTGGATGTTTGTCTGCATTTTTCTCTTGTCATCCCATCTCCGAGGAAGCTCCTTCCACTGCCATCTCCATCCCCCCAAACCTTCACTTTCTATGAAGGATGCAACCCACTGAGCTATTCACACCAATTAAATGAGAAAAGAGGGTTGATAAAGCATGTGCTGGAGGGGAGGGAGGGAGAAAGAGAGAGAGAGAGAGAGAGAAATAAAGAAGGAAAGAAAGAAAGAGGGAGGGAAGGGAAAGAAAGAAAAAAAGAAAGAAAGAGAGGGAAGAGAAAGAAAGAGAGAAAGAAAGAAAGAAGGGAAGGGAAAAGAAAAGAAAGAAGGGAAGGGAAGAGGAAAGAAAGAAAGAAGGAAGGAAAAGAAAGAAAGAAAGGGAAAGAAAAAAGAAAGAAAGAGGGAAGGGAAAGAAAGAAAGAAAAAGCGAGAGAGAGAAGGAAGGAAAGAAAGAAAGAAAGAGGGGAGGGAAAAGGAAAGAAAGAAAGAAAGAGGGAAGGGAAAAGAAAGAAAGAAAGAAAGAAGAAAGAAGAAAATTAGAGCAGAAGAGTTGATGTTTTGGCTGTTAAGCTGCTTTGGGGTTGTGAAAGGGGGAAAAGTAGGATTTTTTTCCTCTGCTGCCCATATGGATATAGGCACCCTTTTCTCTGATCCAAATAATTTCACAGCTGCAATCCCAGAGCTAATCCAATTTTCCCAAACAAGTATTTTACCTACTCCCCCCTCCCTTTCTCTGCCACCGCTGCCTTCAGATGCCTCTTGGGCTGCCTTTCCTCAACAATCCAGTGCATTTTTCCAATCTCAGTTACAAGAAGGTAGCATTTCCTCAGCTTCCAACCTTTGGTTTTGCTTTCCTGAACTACATGAATGGCCAAAGGCAGAGGATACCAGGAAGTGGCTTTGCCCAGATGAGTACTCGGAGTACTCAGATGAGTACCAGATGAGGAGAGGTAGAGACTCTCATAACTGACAGACAGGAACTTTGCCAATATAACTTGACCCTCAGTTGTAGTAACCAGCTGGAGTCCAAGCCTGGGAAATACACAATCAGTCAAGCAATGGGCACATTGAGAAAACGTTAATTTCATTGGAAAAAATGGAATCCAATGGAATTTTAAGCTTGTCTTTTTGGAGGCAGTAATTGAGGCAATTGAATAACTGTAAAATGAATAACTGTTAAAAGCAAACTAGCATTGGATGCCTGATTAAGACCAGATTCCTGGTGGGAAAGTAGAGGAACACTGACCTTCTGCTCTCTTTCCCCCCTTCCATAAGTCCTGATTTATACTGGGGGCAGATGTTGACAGGTGCAATATGGCCTTTGAGCTTAGGCCACATGTGGGACACTTGGTCCTACTTCCTGGTTTCAAGGGAACCTGCTCTTTCTACATTTCATCCATACTGTTTTTTATGAGATAATTGATTACTGAGTCCTTTGGGATTGGGCGGCATAGAAGTTGAATAATAATAATAATAATAATAATAACAATAACAACAACAACAATAATTTCACTTGGGGAAAAGGAATCCTCAATCTGAGTATTGTATTGGCAGTTCTGTGTTAGCAAATACTTCAGAAGAAAAGGATTTAGGGGTAGTGATTTCTGACAGTCTCAAAATGGGTGAACAGTGCAGTCAGGCGGTAGGGAAAGCAAGTAGGATGCTTGGCTGCATAGCTAGAGGTATAACAAGCAGGAAGAGGGAGATTATGATCCCGCTATATAGAGCGCTGGTGAGACCACATTTGGAATACTGTGTTCAGTTCTGGAGACCTCCTACAAAAAGATATTGACAAAATTGAACGGATGCAAAGACGGGCTACAAGAATGGTGGAAGGTCCTAAGCATAAAACGTATCAGGAAAGACTTAATGAACTCAATCTGTATAGTCTGGAGGACAGAAGGAAAAGGGGGGACATGATCGAAACATTTAAATATATTAAAGGGTTAAATAAGGTCCAGGAGGGAAGTGTTTTTAATAGGAAAGTGAACGCAAGAACAAGGGGACACAATCTGAAGTTAGTTGGGGGAAAGATCAAAAGCAACATGAGAAAATATTATTTTACTGAAAGAGTAGTAGATCCTTGGAACAAACTTCCAGCAGAAGTGGTAGATAAATCCACAGTAACTGAATTTAAACATGCCTGGGATAAACACATATCCATCCTAAGATAAAATACAGAAAATAGTATAAGGGCAGACTAGATGGACCAGGAGGTCTTTTTCTGCCGTCAGACTTCTATGTTTCTATGTTTCTATAATAATAGCAATAATAACTAATAACAACAACAACAACAAACAACAATAATATAATATAACACATAATATATTATATATTATATAACATAACATAACAACATAACAACATAACATAACATAACATAACATAACATAACATAACATAATACATTTACATTCAAGCAAGTGGGTCCTGTGATGGTAGAGAAGGAACTAATGCCCAACATACTTCCATCAAACAAGCATTCTTTGGCAAAAGTTTCTGTCCTGTTTCCAGACTACAAAAACATTTTTTGAAAAAAACCCCACCACTCTTGCTTATTAGGTGGCTAGTCTAGATTGTTTTATTGGGAACAAAACATAAGTAGTTGGCCCCTGCCTTTTTTCTGCCATCATTTGGCTTCTCCTTGGGGTTTCTGCTATCAAAGGAAGCCCAGGCAACTGATATAATATCACATCCCCCCACTTTATGTCTTATTTTTACTCTTCCTTTCCATGCAGCATTCCAAATAGCAAATGCTGGGTTTTGGAAGTAGATGAAACTGGAGGTTAGTAGTAGTGTTTTTAATTAAGCAAACAAATGTAAACATAGCAGGCGCACATTTATTTGTTTGTTTGTTTATAAAATTTATAGACTGTCCATTATACCACAAGGTAACTCTGGGCAGCTATCTTTTTGGCCTATCTTGGTGTGTCCTTCAAATACTAATGTCATATCGATGATCCGGGAGTATTACACTATAGCAATAGCACTTGGACTTATATATCGCTTCACAGTGCTTTACAGCCCCTTTAAGCGGTTTACAGAAAGTAAGCATATTGCCCCCAACAATTTGTCTACGGATAGGGATGGCATACAAATAAAAAATAAAATAAAATAAAATAATAAAATAAAATAAAATAAAATAAAATAAAATAAAATAAATAAAATAAAATAAAATAAAATAAAATAAAATAAAATAAATAAAATAAAACAAAACAAAACAAAACAAAATAAAATAAAATAATAAAAAATAAAATAAAATAAAATAAAATAAAATAAAATAAAATAAAATAAAATAAAATAATAAAAAAATAAAATAAAATAAATAAAATAAATAAAATAAATAAAATAAATAAAATAAATAAAATAAATAAAATAAATAAAATAAATAAAATAAATAAAATAAATAAAATAAATAAAATAAATAAAATAAATAAAATAAATAAAATAAATAAAATAAATAAAATAAATAAAATAAATAAAATAAATAAAATAAAATAAAACAAACAAATAAATAAATTTGGGCCCTTATATTACCCACCTCGAAAGGATGGAAGACTGAGTCAACCTTGCGCCTGGGGAGATTTGAACTGGTGAACTGCAGTCAGCAGATGCAGCTTGCAGTACTGTACTATAACCATTGCACCACCAAGGCTCATAACTGGTAGCAACTGTCTTATTGCTGATAAATGTTAACTTTGTAAATCACAGTAGGTAAAGGCAGCTTAATATCACTGTCACTACTGTCCACAACTGAGCCCTGATGATTGTGATTAAAGAGCTAATTTTGTTTTCTGTTTGGAACTGAATTCAGCATCCCGAGTGCAATATCAGCTTTGCTTTAAAAATTAAAATCAAACAAACAAGTTGCTAGACTTCAAGCTTGGGGCTGTGAAGCAATATTCAACCACATCCTGAAAGCATAGGAAGTGAAGAATTTCAGATAGGGTGATTTACCTAGTATTCCTCTCTAGGTAAAAACAAAAATGAAGCAAAGTGGGGGGGGTGTGTGTAAAACAGAAGCTTGCTTACAATATCTTCCTTCAAGAGAATGAGTAAAATTAAATTTTTATTATAAATGATAACAATTTATCAACAATTCAACAATTTATTGGGGTGAAAGGTGATAAGATCTCTGCAGTATGAGATCCAATCACAGTGATGGCATTTCAAGAATCATCTGGTAATTGCTGTAAAAGTTACTCTCCAGGTAAAGAAGGAAGATGCTATCCATTATGACACTTAAGATTCCACACCTTTATTTAATCATCATCTAATTTAAAGCAGGGAAAATTAGCGACACACTGTTTAATGTGGAAGCTATTCTATCTAGTACTGTTATGGTAGATAATGAAAGTGAAAATGGTCTTCTGATTATAACTTTGAGTGTAGTCTGTGCTTTTGGGGAATTTTTGGTAATAGACAGCTGCTATCATTTCAGTTTTATATTTTGGTTCTTTCTACTGTTTTAGGGATAGAGAACCTCTTCTAATATAGCTCTCAGCCATATTTTCCACTAGTTCATTGTGTGTGGCTGGACCATGTAATTAGTTTACACGTCAACATATTGGACCATGTAATTAGTTTACACGTCAACATATTGGACCATGTAATTAGTTTACATGTCAACATAGCCCTTCATGGCACCGGACCAGGATATCTGCGAGACCGCCTTCTGCCGCACGAATTCCAGCGGCTGGTTAGGTCCCACAGAGTTGGTCTTCTCCAAGTCCCATCGACTAAACAATGTCGTCTGGCGGGACCCAAGGGAAGAGCCTTCTCTGTGGCGGCTCCGACCCTTTGGAATCAGCTCCCTCCAGAGATTAGAACTGCCCCTACCCTCCTTGCCTTTCGTAAACTCCTTAAAACCCACCTCTGTCGTCAAGCGTGGGGGAACTGAGACCTCTCCCCCTGCCTATGTAGTTTTTGTGCATGATGTGACTGTATGTATGTTTTTTATACTGGGGTTCCTTGCTTTTAGATTTTTAAATGTACAATTGTTATTTTAGATTCTAATTATTAGATTTGTCATTATATATTGTTTTTATCACTGTTGTGAGCCGCCCCAAGTCTGCGGAGAGGGGAAGCATACAAATCAAATAAATAATAATAATAATAATAATTGTATAAACCAAGATTGACTCATTGGATAACCCAAGGTTCAGCTGACCTTTCTATGGCCCATAATGTATGTCCAGGCATATGCGGTTTTGAGTTGAACATGTGAAGGTCCCATCTTCTCTACTTCCTGACAACCCACATGTAGGCATCGACTAAGCAGACCCCTTCTCACAAGGGGAAAATTTTGTTGTGGGGAAAATAGGAGGAAGGACTAGGTATCTTTGCCACTTTGAGTTATTTAAAAAAGTTACAAAGGCAGAATTAAAATCTAATAAAAACAAATATAACCATATACATTTCCAGCCAGTTAATACAAAGGGCTAAGAATGATTGAATGACAGATGAATATAGGATCAATCCATCTTAGTATAGTGTTTTCTTTCTTACCTATAAACAAAGAATAGGAAATGAAGTATAAACTATACTATAGTATAGTTGTTGTTGTTTGTCTGGCTAAGCTGGGAAGGTGTTTTTTTAAAAAAAAGCCCAGCAGAAGGTCTGGACAAACCACAACTGCAATCCTACACACAGTCAAGTTTGACTTGAGAGCATCTGTATTTGATCTACTCTCAAAGAATAGATCATTCAGGTGGAACTGAGAGAAAACAGAGATTCTCCACTGGCTTTTGAAATGGGAGCTATTTGGTAGTGACCTTCACAGAGGTGTTAAAGGTGTACAGGGAGGGAGGAAAAGAAAGGAAAGAGGAGGAGAAAATGAGGTCCTAATATCACAGTGAGGTGCTAATCTCAGGCTCTTAAAGGAAAGGACAGATGTGGCTCCTGCTCTCTTATTAACATCATCCCAGATAATCCCTTTGGTCTTGAGCAAGTTTTCTTGCCCCTAAACCTAAACATATAGACTGGATTTTCCCTGAGAAGCTAAAATTATTCAGTGGGGATGAAAGCTGAGATTAGGAAAGACATGGAAGAGGAAAGAGGCAAAGTCCAAACTGGAGCTGAGAAGTAATAGCTAGCATGACTACCCACTCTTGGACTAACATCTGGGTACATAGGAAATTTAACTCTGGTGGTTGGATCTATTAGCAAAGTTTTTATTATTTTTCTCCACAATTCATCTATACATATACCTTAACTCTTAACAATGTACACATAGTTATACACTTCTATTTGATATATTTAAACCAATATCTTAATTCACACCCTCTTCTTGTTCTTCACCTGAGCTCCAGAAAAGGAGACAGTTGTCCAGTTGCAGAACCCATCAGCCTCAGATCTTCCTACTGAGTGTACCAATCCATTCCTGGAGTACCAGAATAAAAGTGAAAGAGTACAGCATTCTACCTCTGAGATGTTTTGGACTTCATCTCCCATAATCTCCAGATGTCCATGCTGACAAGGGCTTGCTTGCTTGATCTATTTATGCAATTGTTCTGCCATCTGAAATCTAGCAGACTCTGGGTTTGTTGGGAATCAAAGTCCAACATTTTCCCATGGCAATCAGTATTGAGGAAATATTGAAACCTGAATTTGAAATCCCCAAAGGTCTTCTACACCTTTGAGGTCTTTTCACACTTAACAGGACTGAATGTTGATTTCATCTCAGAGCTGCACTACAGTCTTGCCTTTATAGATACACAGAGATGGCAATTTGGCTTCCTAATGAATCCCCCTGAAACATCAAATTGAAAACGGCACATGGATGATTACATACCCTAAAAGTATATAACGGAAGGGCCTGACACCCAGGGTTCCAAAGGTGTTTGGTTGGGGTGAAGGATTGACAAAATAGACAGTTCTCTTAGTCTAACTCAAGGTGCATCAAACTCAATTGCGTCACATGACGTATTGTACTGTACCGCAACTTGCTTTTGAGGAGCCAGGATGGGCGTGGCTTGCCCATGACACACCTGGCCTGCAGACTGCCAGTTTGACACCCCTGTCTAACTTATTCCAACATTTTATCATAATGACCTTGCACCTGATCACTTGTTTAGAGAGAGGTGGCTTTGTTTTGTGAATATTGGATTAAGCTTTCCTGAGAAGAAAGCAAGAACTCCAAGGCTTTGTCAGGGAAATAATCAGTCATTCTAGGAGAAAAAAATGATCTTGTAGTGGCATTCTAACTCCATCAATACCAATGAACTTGGGAAGGGGGAAGACCTGGTTTGAGCTGGTCTTTCCCCTGTTCTTGGGAACCAGCTTAGACTTCTCCTGTGGCAGCCCGCCTTTGTGGCTCAGAGTTTGAAGAGAGATCTCCTGTGGCTTTTGCCCTCCACACCCAAAAGTCAGGTCTCTTAAGGAAGGTCCTTGAGAAGCAAGGTTTCATCGAGACTGCACAAGTCAGTTATGGTACCCTGAGTGTTCAAATTCAGTCCAGAGGACCATGCAGAAGCTTTGCTGAAAACCTTTTCAGTTTGTTTGTTTGTCTATTTATTTATTTATATTTGTATGCCGCCCAACTCCCTAGGGACTCAGGGCAGCTGAGTTTAACATATTTATTGAGTCATAAGATAAAATACAAAATGCAAAAGTAAATAGGAAAACAGTGAGGAGAAAGGGGAGGGGGGAAGAAAAGTGAGGAAGGATTAGGAAAAAGAAAAAGTAGTATTGACTTCCAACTCTCTCTATTGCAGTAAAACACGAGTGTCAATCTCACAATGCCACATTGCCATCACATGATGTCTCTTTCCCCCCCTTCGCTAAACCAGGGATGGGCATGGCCAGCGCATGACACATCTGGCCCATGTCACATGTTTGACAGCCCTGCAGTAAAATAAGTCATTAACATCAAATCACCACTTTCTGCTTTTTCATAATAATATAAACTAGCCACTTCTATATATCAGGCTAATTGGTAAAACCCAAAAGCAAATTTTCATTCTTTTCCACTTAAAACACAAAGTTCAGAAGTTGTCTCCATGTGGAAACAAAAGTACTTAATGTTCTTTTCTTTAATCAAAATAGTCAATTTTGCCATTTCAGCCAACTCCATCAGCTTCTGCTACTCTTCCTGGTCCATGGTAGGAATCAAAGTGTCCTCCCATTTGGGGGCCTACAATAGCCTTGCAGCTGTCAACATACATACTAACAAAGTTCCAATGTTTTCCTCCAAATCTTTTCCCATTAGGCCCAAAAGGAAAGTGCTGAAAACCTTTTCAATTGCATGTCCCTGCCATTTTAAAGAACCTACTTGCAAATAGAAAATGAAAGAAGAATCATTCTAAGTTAGGTTTTATTTTCCCACTGAAGAGAAAATATCTTTACAAGGCTGTATTGAGTTAGATTTCAGTAGTTTGAACAACTAACCTAGACCAGGGGTAGGCAAAGTTGGCTCTTCTATGAATTATGGACTTCAACTCCCAGAATTCCTGAGTCAATCATGCTAGTTTAGGAATTCTGGGAGTTGAAGTCCACATGTCATAGAAGAGCCAACTTTGCTTACTCCTGACCTAGGCCATTGTGGATGAACTGAATTCAACTCTGAAAATTTCCAGGCTACCCAGAATTTGATTTTAAGGCTACATAAACATTTTAAATAAATAAACAAATCATCCCAAACCAACATCCTAAACCAGCATGAATTTGAATTCAATCTGTGGGATTCTGGCTGGTGTGATTAGTCACAGTTCTGTGGCTTGCACCACACACTAATGAATTAAGGTTAATAACTAACAACGGCTGTGTTCCACAAAGACCTTAAATCAAAACCAAACAAGTCACCTTAGAGTAGGATTCACACTTAGTTCGAATGATTGAACTGACCTAGTTGTGACTTATCCAGCAAAGAATTGTTTTTTTAAAAAACCAACACCCCATTATTTTGTATCATGGTGAAACTAAATGCAGACCAGACAAACCACACTATAGGTTAAGATATTGTGTGCATTGAGCCATTATGGTCTGAAAACATGATATATGACATGTGCAAACCAGCCAATTATCATTTGTTTAGTAAACTATGATTACACAAACATAAGCTCTGTGAGGTATAAACCAAGTAAATGTCTAGTACCCTGTTATGTTTTCTAAAATAAATGTTAAGTAAAACTTAGCACTCTTTCAATTCATAGAGGCATAAATTGGCCTCCTCCTTTCTTTTCCTTCTCTTCTCTCCTCTCCTCACTGTGGATATGAATTAACTTGACATGTGAATACTACGTATGAGTGATGTGGGGATTTTTAATATTATTTCATTGATCATAGCAATAGCTTGCATTTTTCAACCAGGTTGTCCAGCTTGGATACATTCATGGAATACATGATTTTTTTTTTCAATCTGTCTTTCTGGAACAGTATCTAAGGGCCATCATCAGATATCTCGATTCAGGTCAGGATTGAACCCAACTGAGTTCATCCAACATAAGGTAGCTGGTTAGCAACTGAAGCCCATTTCAAAACTGGGATTGGGTCAGCATCCATTGCTATCTCTGAGGACAGCAAGCTAGGCTAGGGGTGGAGGACACACTATATGGGCCACAACTCTTTAATTCAACAACTTGGTTGCCGCTCCTCATTGCCCAGTAACTCAGCAAATCAGAGACAGATGTTTCATTCTGCCTGAAGGCAGGGCTGGCCTAAGGTCTTGAAAGATTACAAACAGTTCAAAGTATCACAGAGGAAATTGCATTAGGGAGACTAGATCTAAGCCACAACAATATGGAGACCCACTTGATGTCACTAGAAATCCAGAACATTTTTTTTGTCCATCTGGTGGCCCTGCCTGAACGATTTTGCAGAGTGTTGCAGTCCAGATGTGGTAGCCCTGCCTGAATAGTCTTCCCCATTCTCTCCTTTGATATTTCTTCATCCTCAGAAATGAATTGCTGAAGAGTAAAAGTAAGAGTAAAAGTGGAGAAAGGGGTAGTTTTTCTAGATTAATTAGCTTTGGGAATCAAGGCTGATGGTTTCAACCTTGCCCTTGGGGGGCAAAAAAAAAATCTCTGTACAAACCTGAAAGAGTTGCAATCTGTTGTTGCATCAGCTTCTTTTTCATAGATGAGAGAGGTGAATTTACCTCGCTTTCTCCTCTTAACAGTGTTATGGACCATGTCAGACATCAAAGCTCTGATTAAGGCAATTCTTTAATTGTATCTTTGTGCTTCATTACTTTTTTCATCTCCCTTTGATGAAGAACTGGTTCCTTTGTTGTCCTTCACCCAAATTATCAGCTTTGGCTTTTAATGCTGATTTGAAAATTCCTCCCCCCTCCTTTTATTTTAAAAAAATGAGATCATGTGCTGGGGAACAATTTATTTATATCCTTTTCCTTCCTTCCTTCCTTCCTTCCTTCCTTCCTTCCTTCCTTCCTTCCTTCCTTCCTTCCTTCCTTCCTTCCTTCCTTCCTTCCTTCCTCAAAGAAACCAGCCAGCTGGTGCTTAAATGGGAGTTCACACCTATTTTCTGTTGCTTTGCCTCTCCTATTCTTATGAAACCTCCATTGATTATTGCCCTTAAATTCCTCAGTCTGGTCATAGATAAAAGGATAACCACTTCAAAGGGAAGTGTTAAGAGTTTAACCCCCAGCTAAAAAAGAGTGGACAACAAGGTAATTGAAGGTAATAACTGATCAGAGGCCAGCTTTCAAAGACACATGTGAATCCAACATTCAGATGGCTCTAATTTTATTAACATTTGTAGCGGCTTCTTGATGCTTTTCAAACATGAAAGACTTCAAAGCGCCAGGAAGGTAAAACTCTGCAACAGACAGCCCGACACCCGGATGTGTGTTTCTGTTTGGTAACTGCTCAAAATCCCATTGCTGGTAGCATTTTATGGTAAAATAATCCCAGCAGATATTTTAAGAGATACTTGTGTGGGACTTCTTCCCTGGGCTGCAAAGTTTTTTCTGGGCCCATCATAGGTTAGTTTCTCAAAGTCAGCTGACCCCCAAACTGGCCAAACCTATTTTATCCAATATGTTACACAAACCCACCCTGTGGCCTTGGTTCGGTATGTTCTCTATATTCATTGAAAATTGGTTAACTTAATTCCATAAAGCATTGTTAAATTAAACAGAAAGAAATGCAGCCACAGAAAAAAATTGCAAATTGGGCTGGTTGGTTTTAGATCTGAATGGGACATTGAAAAAGAAAAAAAAATGAAAGGGAAAAAATGTATGTGGCAAATCATTTTTTCTGCTGCAAGAAACTATATGGGTCTTAAAAGTCGAATTTGACCTGAAGGCGTCCTTATCTTGACCTTAGTTGTGCACCGAGAATCTTCTCTCTAAAAAAACAAAAGGAGAATCTTTTCTCTAAGAAGAAGGACGAAGCATTCAGCCAATTCTCTCTGGAATCATATCAGGAGGCATGCCACAATCCTTAGATCCCCACTGGACATCCGGTACTCAAGACTCTTTCACTTCTATAGATGGTATTCACTTCCACTTCACTGGTTGATAGGATAGCACTCCTTGTTGTCACTCTCTCATCTGTAGAGGCTCCAAGCCCTGGAGCCTCAACAGACACAAAGGACAGCTTCCTTTTTTGTCCTAAGCCAAGTTTTATACCATTGTGGCTTATGGGAAAAATCACAGCTTAATTTGCACAACAAGCTAAACTGAAAATAGTGGTTTAGAAACCATAGCAGCAGGGTAATGTGTGCCAAGCCCAAAGCAAAGAGAAAGTCTTATGGCTCTAGATGTGCAGGTGAAAGGTAAAAGCCACCCATCTGTAGGTCCACTTATTTTTATTCTTTGTGCCAAAGGTTTCCACCTATGTGCCTGGTTCCATATTCATGCTAGATCACATTCATGGCACCTTTAACCACATAGCCAATGTGGGGATGAATTCAAGCAGTGGACTCGCTGTTGAGGTGATAAGCATTTGATGACATGATCATCGAGTAAAGGACAGAGACTACTAAACTAGGGTATCAGTCCACCTATGGCTTACAGCTGGCTTCTACCTCACTGCTTTACTGTTATAACCAAATCCACAAGACACTGAGAAATCACAGATATGGCCCCTGTACTGCCTCGAAGCAATGGCTATACTACAAATATTTGTGACTGGCAGATAAAACAACCTGCAGACAGCTAACTTTTAAGCAAAGCTGGATTGTGGACATCTGATTCTGGAAGACTCAAGCTAGCCTCCAGGTTTGATATTTGTCAGTCTCCCTACTCCAAAAATGTTTTTGAACATTTCTTTTAATGGAAAAAAAAACATGGGAGGTTGTTTTGCCCCAAAGCAGTGTCAGCTTCCCACATTTCCCCAAATGTCTGTGAGCCACACTTAGGCCATAGAAGTTTCCGTCTTCAAAGATAAAAAAACAAAACAAAATGAAGGACAATCCGAGGTTTGAAAGAGCGTCCACCTGCCCCCAAAGGAACGCAAGGATTTTCTGAGAGAGAGAAGAGAGAGAGAGAGAGAGAGAGAGAGAGAGAGAGAGAGAGAGAGAGAGAGAGAGAGAGAAGGATCTTTGTGCTTCCTTGCTTTACATTACAAAGGACATTCTAATCAATCAGCATTTGGTAACTTGTGGTTGTGTACCTTTACTTCAGCAGCCAAGTTGGGTGAGTGCAGGAAGGGGAGGAGGTCTAAAAAGCCAGGTGGGGAGTACAACTGTGTGTCCAAAGCCCCACCCTTCCATCACATAGTTGTGGTCACCACCTAGGCCAGGGGTAGGCAAAGTTGTGGCTCTTTTATGACTTGTGGACTTCAACTCCCAGAATTAATGAGCCAATCACGCTAGCTCAGGAATTCTGGGAGTTGAAGTACATGTCATAGAAGAGTCAACTTTGCCTACCACTGACTTAGATATTTTAGATCAGGAATGTTCAACCTTGGCAACTCTTAACACCTGTGGACTTCAATTTCCAAAATCCTGCTTGGAGTTGACTTTTGAGAGTTGAAATCCACAAGTCTTAAAGTTGCCAAGGTTGGGCACCCCTATTTTAGACTTTGCTGCAGTCACTCGTCAGCCAGGTGGTGGGGCCACCTATATAATCCCACTCCCCATATTCCAAATTGGAACCCCGCAGAAACGATGGAACAAGGAGCCCTCCTCTTGATTGCTGAAAACGGACAAGTCTGCTTTCACTTTTCGGACATCCTCCTGGGATTTCAGCAGAATCAGGAGCAGCCTTGCAAGTCCGCTTTCCTGCTGCGAAGCTCGTTTGCCTGGATTTTACGCTTGGTAATTCCAGCCATGGTTTGGTTTCTCTGAAATTTAAGACCCGGTCTGTGTTTATATCTCAGCCTTACATCCCGCATTCTTAGCCACAGGCTTTGAAGCAGAGGTGTTCAAAGCAAAACAACAGGCCTTCCTAACAATGAATCCTGTTCTGATTTGCTTATCTTATCGCTTGGTATTTATGAGAACAAATGCAGGGTATTTCACAACTTTATCAGAAATGTACATGCGCTCAAACATGACATTTCCTGGCATGACAAATCAACACCTCCATCTCTGGTCCAAAGGAACACCTTTAATTTCTGGTCCAAATGAACCGGCTTTGTCTGCAAGCCAGCAGCTGGAAGGTTGTCTTCTTCCATGTGTGATCACACACACACACATACACACACAATCAAAATGCCGGGGCCTAGTGTGGTGTGCAAATCCCCACCAGGATGTGTACAGTATGTGTCTGTGTGAGGCATGGGTATTTGTTTTTTTGCTTGGCTAGCTTTCCTTCTGCCTGCTATTAATTAAAGCCCCATTTGGATGGCAAATCTCTCCATTGTTATGCAAATGCCTCGCATGTCCCTCTCTCTAAAAAGCACTCACATAAATAGCCCAAGTTCTAGTTGTGGGAAGCGGAGGAGAAGTGGAATGGACTGACCTTTGCGGAAACAAGAGAGGTTTCTGCATTATTAGCCTGCAAACATTATGGATGGGGAGGGAGGAGATATTTGGAGAGCACGAAAGCTATTCTGTTTTCTGGACTACCTGCGTCCTTCACTTCCTGCTTTCTCCAGTCATAGATTTCGTGCTCCCGACCTGAATTCTCTGTGTTTTCTCGGAGGAAAAGCAACAGCTGGCCCTCCGAAGTTTCCTTAGCAAATATCCAGGGCAGAAATGAAGTTGCCCAATCTTGTCCGGCAGTTTTATATTGTCCAAATATTTCGTTTTGGGACGCCTCCAGCCCCATAATGCTGCTGTGTTCTTTATTGACTGGAATGTGCCTGTGGTCTGTCGAACTCCCATGTCATCTGCGTGCTTGGGTAATGAACAGACAATGGGACTTTATAAATCAGTGGAATTTCTGCTAATGTCTTAAACTGTGTTTAGAGTTATGAGCAATTACATTCACATTTTGGGGGTGTTTTTAATGAGGCTATTGTCAGCTACACAAAAGAGCTAGTTGGCAGTAAGATGACCTCAAGTCACAGCCTAGAATTAGACCCAAAGTTTTCCTTCCTTCCTTCCTTCCTTCCTTCCCTCCCTTCCCCCCTGCCTTCTTCTTCTTCCTCTTCCTCCTCTTCTTCCTCTTCCACTTCCTCCTCCTCCTCTTCTTCTTCTTCCTCTTCCTCCTCCTCCTCTCTCTCTCTTCTCTCTCCCTCTCCTTCTCCCTCTCTCTTGAAATTGCAAGGTCAAAACAGGGTTCCTATGTAAGTATATGGGAATTCTGGTGTTCTAAATTCTTCTCTGCTGGTCCTGTGTGTGATATGTAACATCCATATTGCCCCATAGCTGGCCCATCCAATCTGTAGTAAGAGCTATGGTCTGTATGGCAGTGACATAAGGACAGGGCCCTTGGTCTTCATTGTTATTGGATACCAAGACATCTGTTATGCATGGGCAGAATGAGGTGTCGTGCTGGATTCAGAGTGTTTTCTTTTTACTGTGTAAGGCAAATGCATGAGTAGCTCTCCTTAATGTTAGGGTTAGTGGCACCCTCATGCATGCACTCCTTTACCCCATCCACAGATCTCTTTTTAACCTTGTTTTGGGTAGCTTATCAAACTGCTTTGTACTTCTCCTTATTGTTATTAGCTGTTACATCTGAGCATCTTAAAGATACGTAAGGGATATAGAAGGACGATGGGGCTGATGTTCCCGTGGATGAGTATGGGGAAGATATTTGGGCTGATGTTGGTTCTCATGTAAAAGTGGGAAGATTCACAGTTCCTTTTTTTGGAGTCTCTTTTAAAAATACTACTGCTCTCTTCTAATCCCAATGTCAATCCCTGCAATCTATACAGGATACACTGAATCGTAAACATGGGTTGAAGAAAATATGATAAAATATAGATTAGCTAGTGGTTTGGTATCTCATGTAAACTCAGCACAAGAATTTACAGCAGTGAATAACTTGTAGAGCAACTTTTTCTCAGGCCTGTTTGGTGATCCAGTTGTGGTGTACGAAGGTCAGGGTTGGATTTACATCACCGAGAGAAGCTGCATTCAAACTTCCACCTTGCTGTGAAGATCATGGCGAACTTGACGATCCTATCAATTTGCTTTCAGTATAACAAACACCGAGCTTTGTTATTTTATTTTAAAGGATTATTATCTTGCTGTCCAGGCAAAAATCTTCTAGAGCAACTGACAAAGCTGAAAGATCTGAAATAAATCCAAGAAGCAAAATGCTAGCAGCAAGAAAATCATAAACCAGATTAAAAGTGTTGGTTTTGACCTATAAAGCCATTCATGGCATCGGACCAGAATATCTCAGGAACCGCCTTCTGCCGCACAAATCCCAGCGACCGATTAGGTCCCACAGAGTTGGCCTTCTCCAGGTCCCGTCGACTAAACAATGTTGTCTGGTGGGTCCCAGGGGAAGAGCCTTCTCTGTGGTAGCCCCGACCCTCTGGAACCAGCTCCCCCCTGAGATTAGAATTGCCCCCACCCTCCTTGCCTTTTATTATAAAAGTCTGTAGAGATTCTCAGTCATCCAGGTCATGTTTGTCCCAAAGGTGCTTTTTCAGGAGGCAACTGGATTTCCTTATTTTATCTTTGAAGATGTTTTGCTTCTCACTCAAGAAGCTTCTTCAGCTCTGACAGGATGGTGGAGAATGGAAGGAGTTATATTCCTTGCAGACAGCTAAAAGGATGCAAATGTCCAGCTTCTTGGATGAGAAGTGAAACGTCTTCAAAGGAAAAAATAAGGAAGTCCAGTTGCCTCCTGAAAATATTATGTTATTATAATTGTAATTCTAAAACTATACATACTGTTATCAAAAACAGCCCAACATACCCAGGATATTATCAGTACATGAAAGCATTATTGCTAAGATAAAATAACATTTCTAATTATAATGCAAATGGTTTAGGTTCGTGCAGGTCTAGTTAAAGTTTATATCTTGAAGCAAATGAGGAAGGGATGGATTGGATTGAATTGGATTGGATTGATTTGAAGTTTTGACTAGAATCTAGTAATGCAGTGAATCAAAGATACTATTCCATTGACATTTTGGAAGTAGGTTCCATGTAAAGCTACCATATAACGTATTCCATAAAAACAACTATATTGTTCTGATGAATTTTGCTGTGTTGTAAAACATTTGCTGTCTTTGTAAAACATTTCAGTGCGAAATTAGAAGCAGTACATTATTTTTCCCCAGTCTATGTAAGCCACCATCTGCTCCACTCTCCCCTCCCCTCACATTTTCTGGGAAAAGCAATCCAGAACACAAAGTGTTAATGCCTGCAAAGCCCTGAGTTTCCCCCCCTCTTTTTATTTCCTGTTAATCACATTATTGCTGCATTTAAAAAAGCAACAACAAAAACAACCTCCAAAAAATGAAACATGTTTCTTTCATTTATTTAATTTTAAGTTCTGAGTACACTAGCTGGAAACTATGCTTAATAGTTAAACTCAAAACATTTGTATTTCCTCTCTCTCTCTCATTCTCTCTCTCTCCCTCCCTCTCTCTCCTTCCCTCCCTCTCCCTCCCTTCTTCTCCCCTCCTCCCTCTCCCCCCCTTGATTTCCACCACCATCAGTTAGCTCATTTCATTCTTAGTCCAGGTTTTAAGACACATTATATTTTCATGTACACAAATGAGGAAAAGCTGGATTGCAAAGTCAAAAAGGATCAACTTGTTCCTTAGAAACATCTCGGCTATTCTGGTCCATCCATTTGACTCCCCCCCCCCCCATCATGCTCCTGTCCATGTACAAAGAAAGTTTTAATTCCAGGATTTCACTCTTTTTTTTATATATATCAAACTTTAAAATCCGCCTCGAGGCTGGATACCAAAACTTTTTTAGAAAAACAGGTCTCAACTCACTCCAGCCAGTTAAAGTCTTTGCCTTTAACGGGCTTCGAAATCTTTCTTGTTGCATCCACAGGACAAGTTTTTTTTCTTCTTTACTTCCTTTGAAAGTGTTATTCCTTTTTACTTGGGAGGATGTTGTTTCTCCCCTTCACTTGGTGATGGCCATTGAAGGGGGAAAAAGCTTATCAGAAAGGGAGATGAGAAACCAGTGGGTGTTACAGTGCTGGACAAATACCACAAGCAGTCACAAAAACCATCAGCCCACAATCCAACTGGGCGACTTGAAAAATGGAGGAAGCATCTCCTCCCATATCTACTGTCCTTGAATTGTAATTCTTAGCATCCATCCTGCTTGGTCTGGCTGAGCTGTAATTCATCGGCATTTGGAACTTCACAGATTTCCTGCCGTGGATGTACCTGGGGTTGGGGGCTTTTCTTCAGGTGCTTCCCCCATGTCAAAGGCAAGGGAGAAGAGGATCGTTCCCACCTTGGCCCTGTAGAGCCTCTCTTTAACAGGGAAGCTCCCCTGATTCCTACTGGAGTCCCCAGCAAAGACCAACTTCTTTTTCCGCTGCACTACTTTTTAAAAATACTTTTCGTGTTTATACACTGCTCAAAAAAATAAAGGAAACACTCAAATAACACATCCTAGATCTGAATGAATGAAATATTCTCATTGAATACTTTGTTCTGTACAAAGTTGAATGTGCTGACAACAAAATGAAATTGATTGTCACTCCCTGTTGCTTCCTAAGTGGATAGTTTGATTTCACAGAAGTTTGATTTAATTGGAGTTATATTCTGTTGATTAAGTGTTCCCTTTATTTCTTTGAGTAGTGTATTTTATTATTATGGCTTATTATTGGTGAACACTTTGGATTTAACAGGCTCAAACAAAGAAAACGTTGGCCTTGAGCAGAAAAACCCAAGAGCCTATTATGTCACAGCTTTTGCCTGATATATGCAGCTTGTCTTATATTGTTGCTGTTGTAATGGTTGTTGCACAGTTAACCATATGTTTAGACCAGATTTGGCATTTTTATCCACCTGTCATTCCCTTCCCAAGGATCTGGGATAGGTAGATGTTGTTGTTTGAAGGTGTCAAACGCATTGTCACAGGATGTTAGCTATTTCAAGTAAAGCTGCCTTTTGCAATTGACTGGTGATGGATTTTGTCAATGCCAATGGTGTACACGTGATGCTACAGATGTTTTGGGAGTGATCTAAGGAACCTCTTACTATTGCAGTCTACTATATCTTTGCATTCTTTTGCCAGCGTCATTCTACTTGTATTTGCATATCTTTGTATTTGTGATTTTCTCCAGTTCTTTCCCTTGTCTCCTGCTGTTTCTATGTAAGTCCATGAACACAGGATTTTTTGTCTTTCTTATCAACAATTGTGAAATCTGGGATGTTGTGTGACAGATACTTGTATGTTGGAATTCTACTGTCCCAGAGCATTTTCACTTCCTCCCTTTGGTTCCACCAATTTTTCCTTGTGGGCAAATGGTATTTCTTGCATATGTTCACACATGCCATTATTATGGTTGGTCACACAATCGGTCAGATGTTGAGACTGGATTTGGCATTTTCATCCACCTAGTGAGCCCTTCCCAAAGACCTGGGTTAAGCAGGTGTGGATGTTTCATGGCGTTAAAGGTATCATCACAAGCTTTTGTAATTGACTAATGTTATTATTATTCCAAATATATTAATCATATGTCATAACTAAGGTTGGTCAGTTTTCTTCATGTTTTTTCAGCCCTACCCAGAGGTTTGGGAATTGTAAAGATTGCATCTAATTAGAGATGAGCTGCCCAACTATGCTGTTGTTTGTTGTTGGGCTGATTTAAGTCTTTATTTGTCAGTGGCACCACTGTTGATGTTCTGCAATTTGTATTTGCAAATCTCAGTGTTTTGTAATTCCCCTCTCCCCAATTTCTTGTCTTCAACATTATTCTCTCTTAGAATGGCTTTATCAGTAAAGCGAATACAATTTTGTTCAACGTAATAGTTGGTATATTATTATTCAAGTATGCATCCATCTAAATTTGGAAAGCCTATAGGTTGTTGTTTTTTTGCTTTAGCATTTTTAGTAACTTTATCTGCAATTTCACATTTTAAAAAATCCTTACTGACTGCTAATATCTTTCTTTATTAAAAAGTTTTTTATTTATAATACATTTAAAAAACATAACATATACATAACAATATAACAATATAGCCGCCCCGAGTCTTCGGAGAGGGGCGGCATACAAATCTAAGTAATAAATAAATAAATAAAATAAACACAATACAAACGGATAACAAAAAGAAAAAAAGGTACATGACGGTGTATTCAATATATACATTGATTATTCCCCTTCCCCGCCATTAATTTTTCAATATCTGTTTAAGTTTGAATTGATTAGAAATTTTTCATCATACTTTCTAGCCTTTAATCTCTATCCAATCATTCATTCATTCATTCATTCATGTATTTATTTATTTATTTATTTATTTATTTATTTATTTATTTATTTATTTATTGATTGATTGATTGATTGATTGATTGATTTGGATTTGGATTTGGATTTGGATTTGGATTTGGATTTGGATTTGGATGCTGCCCCTCTCCAATGACTCAGGGCAGCAGGTTATTCCAGGTTTCAAAATAATCTCTATCCGATTTGTCCTTTAACTCTAGCTTCAGTTTGTCCATCTCTGCACATCTTAGAATTTTGAATAAGATTTCTTCTTCTGTAGGGGCATCTTTATTTTTCCATTTCTGGGCATATGCTATTCTTGCCGCAATTAAAATATGGAACATTAAATATATTTTATTTTTCTCATATTTGTCGATGGTTATTTCTAACAAAAATAATTCGATTTTCATCTCTTAGATCTCTTTTAGCCATTGTCTAATTTTTCCCAATAATCCTTTGTTTTGTAGCATTCCCACCACATATGATAATATGTTCCAATAGTCTTTTGGCATTTCTAACATGTTCCTGATACATTTTGATTCATTTTAGCCAATCTTACTGGGGAGATGTGCCACCTATAAAACAGTTTAGAACAGTTTTCTTTATAAGAGGTAGCCAGTGTTAATTTTCTGTTCCTATGCCATAAATCTTGCCAATTATCTAAAATAATGTTGAATCCGAAATCTCTACACCATTTTATCTTTGTCTCTTTGACTTTTCCTCCGATAATGCCTGTTCTAATAAATAGTGATATGTTTTTCTAATCATTTTTCTTCTGTTCCTGGAATTATTCTGCCCAGTTCTGTTGTTTCCATCTTTATACCTGGTTCCCTTTTATCCTTCATATCTTTTGTTTGCATTTGTAAATATGCCCAGCACTCTGACTTCCTACCTGCAAATACAGTATCTTTCTGATGTGATTATGTCCTTTTTGTAACCAATCTGCCTGATTTGGCTGCATCCAATTATCATGTGTATCAGATCATTGACTTTATCGTTATCACATCACAAATAGCATTTATTACTCAAATTGGTTTTTTTTTTCTATTCTGGCCTTTGTGGCATTAATGTGTAGTTCTTGTTCTACAGACTATTAATAGTCATCAGTTTTCTGGTTTGTCAATCAAGGTGATCAAAGTCCATCTGAGTCTGGTCAACTGCTCCTTTATCATATCAAATCATTAGTACTGCCTGTGAGTTGATGGCTTTGATTGTATTTCCAGCATTTAGGCTAGATGTTCAGATTTTCCTTAATGGCTCTCAGTGTTCTGTGTTTAGTTTTCTCTTTACTTGGTTGCGTAAAATAGCTGATGTTTCCCAAAATGTTTCCAATATTTGTAATCTTGCAAAAAGGCTATACCATTGATGGCGAACAATTTTTTTGTCAGGTGCCAAATGTGCATGCACTCACAATATCCCCCGTGTGCCCACACCCATAATTCAATGCCCCCCTGCACCCTACTTGCTGTGCATGTATACCCGATCCCCCCTGCCCTGTCTCTACATGCGCACACAACCTTCCCCCCACTCCCCAACTTCTGGTGGGCTCAGCAGGCCCATTGTTTGCCCTTCTCAGGCTCCAGAGGTCAAAAACACCTTCCCAGAGCCTCTGTAGGGCTGAAAATCAGCTGGCCGGCATGCACATACATGCTGGAGCTGAGCTAGGGCAATGGCCCATGTGCCAGTATGTATGGCGCCGCATGCCACTTGTGGTACACACGCCATAGGTTCACCATCACAGGGCTAGACCTTTGGTAGTTGTCTGATTTTTGTGTCGAATAGCTTTGTGTGAGTGATTTTTCTTTTCTTTATTTTATTGCACATTTAAAAAGTCTTAATTGCCCTTGAGCGTTCACTACTAAACATTTGAATAGCACTTAGCTGTTTGGTTTTTGATAGTTTGGTAAATAATTTCAGGTTATCCCTGTATAAAAAAGAAAATAGATATCGCCACCACTGCCATCACTACCTCCGTCATCTACCAGGGAACTAACATTTGTTCAAAAGATGAGTGATCCTGCTCAAATGTATCTTAGTATTTCAGAAAACATCCCTTGTAATTCAAGAGGTATTTCGTAGAACTTGATTTGACGTTTATGAAACTCTGCAAAATGTTTGAAATTGCTGGAGATCTACTTTTCTCCTACTTCCCAAAGAGAGATTTAAAAAGAAGATGGGCAGAACAGACCATCTGCCTTCCACCACAGAGACACCTATTCTGTCTTTTAACGCTCTCTTTCCCCTTCCTGGCTGTTGGAGAGAACCTTCTTTCTCCCCAAGCAACAAGTTTTAGAGAAGGGAACAAGTTCCAAACTGACCTTTTGCAGGAACTGAGAAAGTCTTCTTGACATTTGAGAGAGATGCGTTCTCACTGCCTTCTTCTGAAGATTGTTTTTGGCTTCTCAGATGTGACTACTTCTTTGGGGCTTCCTGTTTGGTTTTCCATCCAAATAAGGATGCTGCTTTGCTTTTGGGGGCTCAGGCAACATTAGTTGGAATGCTGCCGTCCGCCGTGGACTTTGCTGAAGGATGGCCTTGAAATTAAGCCAAGGGCCACATGCAAAGGTATGCTAAAATAGCAGGTCTCTACCTTGGCTGTAATGGTAGTATGCCGAGAACATTATGGGCTACCTGGTTATCTCCATATATTTATGTTGATGGTAGTGAATAAACTTGTTAAAGTATCTCACATAAGTAGAGTGAGCACAGACATGCCCGCCTCCTGCCTGCTTTGAAGAAAATGGGTCAAATTGTTCCACCAAGCCATGATGGATGGCTAATTTGTGGCTGCCTCTTGGTTGTGAGATTTTATTTTTTTAATCATTGACGTGAATACTTTTAGTCAAAATTCCTGGTTCCACAGGAACACTTTGTAGTTATTGTTTTTAACTGATTGTAGGGTTTTCAATCCCAACTATAACCTCTATCAACTCTGCAAAGAAATAACATAAAGAAAGGCGGAAGGTTTTACCCTCTTGCTAGCGTTCCTCAGCAGGCAAGATTCTTTTGAAAGAAGATAACACAGGCCAGTCATTATTTTTAGCTCCTTGTTTAAAAGAAGAAAAAAAAGAAACCAGGCCTTATTCCTCCCTGCCCAACCGTCCATCCTCCAATTTAGTGAGGACGGGCAAAACATTTTCTCCTCCTTTATCAAAGGATAGGAAGCATTCAATCAGGCTATGGAGCCATTAATATAATCTCTGAGGAAAACCAGCCAAGAAACATAACAGGAAGGGATATGGAAATTTGTGGAGCAAAAGAGCATGGCGAAAGGCTGGGGAGGAGGTGGGGCGGTGGAGACATTTCAAAAGATAAAAGAGAATAAAACACAACTCTTATCTAGTTCAACCCAGTAACATAAGTGCGTTGGCTTATAAGGCCAGCTTCAAATCCAATATTTTTTTTTTCTCTCTCCTCTTCAAACTGTGCTCTGTTTCACAATCTTTTCTCCTCACTCTCTAACCTAAAGTTCATGAAAGCTGGATATAGACACAGGATGAGCCCTTGCCCATTTTATTATTTGTTTGTTTGTTTGTCAAACTTGTACAAGATAATAGGTATGGTAAACATAAATAAAAGCAAAGTGGGTATAGGCTCATTTGGACAATAGGACAGTAGGACAGGAATAGTAGGAACGATGGCGCGTTTATGCATGCACCTTACAGACCTCTTAGGAATAGGGTGAGGTCAACTGTAGATAGTCTAAGGTTAAAATTTGGGGGGTTTGGGAAAGAAACCACAGATTCAGGCAGTGCATTCCATGCATTGACCACTTTGTTGCTAAAGTTGCATTTTCTGCTGTCGAGTTTCGAGTGGTTTACATTGAGTTTGAATCTATTTTGTGTGTGTGTGTTATTGCAGTTGAAGCTGAAGTATTCGTTGACTGGTAGGACATTGTGGTAGATGATTTTATGAACTACATGTAGATCAGATAGAAGGTGACGTAGGTCTAGATTATTTTTATAATATAAAAATGATAGTAATATAATTTAATGACTCTTTGCATTTCGAGCAAAAAGATATGGTAGTGGTCTTCAGCGATATTACAGTCATAGAATAATGTTTGCCATTCAAGAGATGAGAGTTCAGCATCTATAATATCATAGTTGGCTTTTTAAAAACTGTAATAGGTTATACTTTTATTGTGGTTGTTTTTATAAGGACATATATTGAGACAAAAGTCAATCATGCTATGGTCACTACTGGGAAAGAGCTCTATTGTTTGTAGTCCATAAATTGAGTGTAAACTGTCGCAGAAAATGAGATCAAGACAATTTCTAGTATTGGTTGTTACTAGCTGTTCGAGCCCTTCACCATTTCTGAGGGTGTAAACCCCATGGAACTGACAGGTATTTGTTTCCAAATAAACAATGGCTCAGCGGTTAAAGACTCTGACCTTGTCAGAGCTGACAGCACAGGTTTAAGACCTGAGCTCTGCCCAATGGGGTAAGCTCCTGCCAATCTAGCAGTTCAAAGGTATGCAAATGCAAATAGATGAATAGGTACCACTTCAATGGGAAGGTAACAGTGTTCTATGCACTTTGGCCTATAGCCATGCTGGCCACATGACCATGGAAAATATCCATGGACAATGCCGGCTCCCTGACTCACAGCATCTTTCATCTTTTGCTTGCTGTAGTCATTCAGTTAATGGCTCATTTTTCCTCCAAGAGATGAAGACTGAGATTGAGGAACAGTAGCCTAAAATTATCCCATGTCTCCTGGCCTGTTAGCTCTGACCTTTGACCACTAGCAAAACAAAATAAAAAAAGTTTCCACTACAGCTGGTGCTGCGCACAGGAGGGAATAAATGCTTTTCCGTTCCTAAATGACAGCAAGAGGGGGAAAGAAATATGTCCCAGTGGGTATCTCGGACCTTGGGAATGGGAAGGTAAAACACCTAAATGGCAGAAACACTCAGCAAAGCAAGTGACAATAGGATTTGGGCATCCAGATGTCAGGCAAGAACATTTTATTTATTTATTTATTTATTTATTTATTTATTTATTTATTTATTTATTTAATTTTATTTTGTCCAATACACAATGAGGGTTTTAGTGGGTATATATCTATATACACATAGTAAAATACATGATGAAGGTTATAGAGGAGATACTCATAGTAAAATATATCTAAGAAATAATAGAAAAGAAGATATAGTAATAGAACATATCAATGAAAGAACAGAAGAAGAGATATAGGAATAGAAGAAAGGTACAGGAGATATAGGAGAGCAATAGGACAGGGGACGGAAGGCACTCTAGTGCACTTGTACTCGCCCCTTACTGACCTCTTAGGAATCTGGATAGGTCAACCATAGATAATCTAAGGGTAAAGTGTTGGGGGTTTGGGGATGACACTATGGAGTCCGGTAATGAGTTCCACTCTTAGACAACTCGGTTACTGAAGTCATATTTTTTACAGTCAAGTTTGGAGCGGTTAATATTAACTTTAAATCTGTTGTGTGCTCTTGTGTTGTTGTGGTTGAAGCTGAAGTAGTCGCCGACAGGCAGGACGTTGCAGGACATTTATGCAAACAAATTAGCAGGTCTGGTTTGGATGCTTGAAATCCCTCCCACCATCTCCAGAAAGTAATGCCAAGAGAGAAAGACTGGCCTAGTCCAGCCTGCCCCCTTTCCATTCCCCGGATGCTGGTCTTTTTGGCTTCAGCTCCAGAGAAGCTAGCCAGACACATCAGCCTTCAGGATCCTAATCAGCAGATCCTGGAGCCCTGTTCTTGCTTCTCCCCAGCATCAATCCTTTCAAGGCAGACCTTTCACTTAGCCAGGGAATGTTGAAACACCCACCTTTCGTGCATTTGACCAACCTGGCATGGTGCCTGCAAGGTCCTTGTGCCAACAAAGACAAAACCAGTCAACATTTCCTGGCTAATTTGGAAGCTCCACCTTGAGAGAACTGATGCTGGGCCTTGAAGAGGCTGGGGATAAGCAAGAGAACGGCTCCATGGCTCTATGCTGGAGACTTACTTACTTACTTACTTACTTACTTACTTACTTACTTACTTACTTACTTACTTACCTACCTACCTACCTACCTACCTACCTACCTACCTACTTAGTCAGTCAAGTACGTATTGATAGTATACAAAGATGCACGCCCCTTATTGACCTCTTAGGAATTGGGTGAGGTCAACAGTGGATAGTCTAAGGGTAAAGCTTTGGGAGTTAGGTGATGATACTACAGAGTCCGGTAGTGAGTTCCATGCATCAACTACTTGCTTACTAAAGTCATATTTCCTGCAGTCGAGTTCGGAGCAATTTACTTTAAGTATGTATCTGTTGTATGCTCATGTGTTGTTGTGGTTGAAGCTGAAGTAGTCATTGACAGGAAGGAGTGTGAGATTACCGAAGTAGGATTAGGTTAACAACTCTTGAAGCCTTTTTTGGCGATGTTGTTGCAATGGGTTTTGGCATGAAGGTCATTTGATATGAGTATTCCAAGGTCTTTTAAGGAGTGAGGGTTGTCTGTAAGGTCTTGTTTATTCAACTTGTATTTGGTGTTCTGATTTTTTTGGACAATATGTAGGACAGAGCACTTGTTGGTTGAGATTTGGAGTTGCGAGATGTTTGACCACTCAGACACAAAGTCGAAGTGTTTCTGGAGAGTAGCTGTGTAATCTGTGGTATTGAAAAGTTTTACATCTTCGGCGAAGAGAACGCAGTTACTTGTAATATGATCGCAAAGGTCATTTATATAGAGTTCGTACAATTGGACATGGATGGTAGGCATGCTGATGCTCTTATGCACGCCCCTTACTGACCTCTTAGGAATCAGGTGAGGTCAACAGTGGATAGTCTAAGGGTAAAGTTTTGGGGTTTTGATAATGAAACCACAGAGTCAGGTAGTGAGTTCCAGCATTAACCACTCTGCTATCAAAGTCTTATTTTCACTTTGAGTTTGCATCTGTTGTGTGCTCATGTATTGTTGTGGTTGAAGCTGAAGTAGTCCTTGAGAAGTAGGACATTGTAGCAGATAATTTTATGAGCTATGCTTAGTTCATACTGAAGGCGATGTAATTCTGAGCTTTCTGAGCCCAGGATTTCAAGTCTGGTTGCATAAGATATTCTGTTGCGAGTAGAGGAGTGGAGAGCTCTTCTCGTAAAGAATCTCTAGACATTTTTTAATGTATTTATGTCTGATATGCGGTGTGGGTTCCAGACAGATGAGCTGTATTCAAGGACTGGTCTGGCGAATGTTTTGTATGCTCTGGTTAGTAGTGTGATCTTGTTTTATACTAGATCAGTGCCCCCCATCCTTTTGGGCACACGGGGCTGGTTCCGTGGAGAGAGATTTTTCCGTGGATCAGGAGGGAGTGTGTTTTAGTGTGCTGCCTGCATCTCCTGGATAGGGTTTCACTTATTTGCGTGGCCCGGTTTCTGGCATGCCACCGCCTGGTGCTGGTGCACAGTCCAGGAGCTGGGGACCCCTAAACTAGATATTTGAGTGTATTTTTAAAAAAACCAACACTGTAATTCATTTTTTAAAAATATTGTGACTTTGTAAATTGTCTGCTTTTTCTGGCGATTGAGAGACACGACGGTCTAGGTTTAATTAACACTTTACATTCTTTAATTTTTTTATAATTATTAATTATAATTAATATAAATTATAATTAATATTTTATATAAATTATATATACTTTATATATAAATATATATATATATATTATATATATATATATATATAAATATATACCGTATATAAATAATAAATAAATATAAATAATAATTAAGCCACTAAAACTGACTGCTAGATCTGCAGGTCAGCAGTTCAAATGTCAGCCTTCCATCCTTCCGAGGTGGGTAAAATGGGGACCTGGATTGTGGGGGCAATATGCTGGCTCTGTTAAAAAGTGCTATTGCTAACATGTTATAAGCCGCTCTGACTCTAAGGAGAAGGGCGGCATTAAAAAAAAATCGAACAAATAAATAAATAAATGTCTTTCCTAATTCCAGCAATTTTGGTTCAATACAGCCCCTCGCTATAGCCCATGGGTTACATTACTCACCCTCATCTTCATCTAGTTCTATGGTAAAATTTGGAAAGTGCAGCATTGTCCATTCTATATATTCACTGGTGTTTTCTCCTGAAAATAAAGTTTTGTGAGAAAAAAACATTACAATTGAAAAATGATTTTTGGGGAGGATGCTGGAAAAAGTTATTATATATACACCTAGGCCTAAGGCCAGTTCCTCAAAGTGAACACTGTTAATCACAAGGGTCTATGGGACTGTTGTTATTGTTGTTGTTGTTATTGTTATTATTATTATTATTAGTAGTAGTAGTAGTAGTAGTAGTAGTAGTAGTAGTACTATTAGTTAAAGAATTACTTATTAAATTATTGTCACATAATAAATGTTTGGCAGTCAATGAACAATCTGAATTAAGGGGTCGAAGAACTGAAGAGTAATTTTTTTCCTTGTGATTTGCTGTAATTTTTTGCCGCAGATGCCAAGAAAATTAAACAGTATATCATCCTTCCCCTGCCATTTGTCCTCTGTTCCAATGGTCTGTATGCTTCTTTGCCTGTTCAGATATCTAATTGCCTTATGTGGGCTGTTTCCAAGGCAATATTGGATTGCTCTAAATAAGGATCATACTTCCAGAAAGTTTCTTCTTTTTATTTCTTAGCCTTAGTAATTACTGTACTATAATGTTATCAGGAGAGGATGAATTCCTTTTCTGCCTCCTTCCCCTTCCCTTGTCCTCTTCCTCTTTGAAAACAAAAGAACTATCTAAGCCAGGAGTCCTCAAACCTGGCAATTTTAAGACTTGTGGACTTCAATTCCCAGAATTCTCCAAATTCCTGGCTGGAGAATTTCTGGCTGGAGAATTCTGGGAATCGGAGAATTCTGGGAATTGAAGTCTACAAGTCTTAAAATTGCCAAGTTTGAAGACTTCTGTTGTAAGCTTTGCAGGCCCGTGCGATTGGATAGGATATTGCTGGCTGACCTGCAAGGAGCCTGTTGGTATCAATATTAATAGCCAGATCTGCTGAAATTAGCAGTTGAAGCGTTTTGGGGCAGCAGCCACCAATGTTTTGGGCATCAGGGACCAGTTCCGTGGAGAGAGGTATTTCTGCGGCTTCGAAGGGGCGGCGTGGTTCTGCCTGCTGCCTATTTCCAGCAGATGGGGCTTTGCTTGTTTGCATGGACCGGTTGTTGGTATGCTGGGGATCTCCGTTTTGGGAAATGCAGAATAAACATGATCAAATATTTAACAATGAAGTTTAATTGTTTGTTTACAGACTGGTTTTCGTTTCAACTGTACAGATAGTCCTCAACTTATGACCACGATTTAACCTCCTCTCTCATTTCCGTTGCTAAGTGGGACTATTAAGTGAATTGTGTGTTATTTTACAACCTTTCTTATTACCGTTGCAAAGATAATCTCTGCAGTGGTTAGTTGCATGATTATTACTTAAGTGAATCTGGCTTCCCCACCACCATGGATTTTGCTGGTCAAAAAATGATCCCATGATTCTAAAACACTGCAACGGTCATAAATATGAACCATTTTCCAAGTGTTTGAACTTTGACCGCATGGTTATGGGGATGCTGCGACGGTCAGAAGTGTGCAAAACGGTCACGAGACACTTTTTTTTCCAGCGAGGTTGTAACTTCACAGTCACTAAATAAACTGTTGTAAGTTAAGGAGTGCCTGTTCTGAAAAGCATGCTCTTGATTGAAGGAGGGAATATAAGTGAGTAACTCTCCGTAGCTCAAGCTGCAGGTGAACTCACCCATGAACTCAGATGTATAAACTGTTGCAGCCTTCGTAAAGGAGCTTGTTTAATCTGCGAATAAGTCCCATAAATTCAGCAGCCACAACAAGTTATCTGGATGGAAATTTCATAGTCCTCTCCAAGGAAAGGAAGGGAGTGGTTCTCAAGGGGTGGGGGAGACTGTGGTTGGGGGAGGGAGATGGGTAAGATCAGGGGTGGGTTCCTTTTAGCTTTTCCTACCAGGGCACATCGCGATGTTTTGTGTGTGTGTCCCTTTGCACGATTTCATGGCCACGCATGCTCAGAGGGAATAATTTTACTTCCACACATGCTCAGAGAATCGAAAAATCACCGAAAATTACAAAAAAGAATAAATAAGGTGGCGCGCATGGAACAGCACAAGGAGCACTGGAGCCATCGTGCCAAAATTGCGTCATTGGTATGCCACTGCCGGAGCGCCAATACTGGACCACACTGGTAGGAACAAGATGAGTGGAGACCAGCAGTGGGTTGCTCCCAGTTTGGATCGGTTCTTAGGACCCTTTAGTGCTGGTAGCAGGAGGCTCGACTCATCCGCCCAGGATGCCCTAAAGCAGGCGTCCCCAAACTAGGCAACTTTAAGACTTGTGGACTTCAACTCCCAGAATACTCCAGCCAGCTATGCTGGCTGGAGAATTCTGGGAGTTGAAGTCCATAAGTCTTAAAGTTATCAAGTTTGGAGACCTCTGCCCTAAAGCACTGCATGCACGAATCGGTGGTAAAACAATTTGCAACCCATCAATACTGGTGGAGACCCAAGATATTATAATCTGTGGAGACTGGGGTTGAGTCCTGGCCCTCCAACGTCTGGGAAGAAGGCACTAAGTCGGGGAAGCTTGCTAGGACCACACCTGTCCAAAAGTCCATTATTTTCATCATCTTTCTTTTGGCTTCCTTCCTTTTTTTTTTTTTTTTTTTGAGATCAGAAGCTGCTGACCTGCCTGGAAGCTATAATTCGTTTTGCTTTTTTTTTTTTGTTGGCTGGGGAAAAAGACTTGTCATGTGTTTTTTGACTTACTATACAATCCACTTATACAGAGGAACAGTGCTGAGAGCAGCTTAATGCACCTATGAAGTAATTTACAATTAAAAAAAGGGTAACTTCAAAGGTATTAACCAACATGTGGGCTCAGAGCCACTCACATGCTCTCTCTATACAGGCCCTTTCTTTCATTTTGATCAAACCTGTTCCATCACTTCAGCTGGAGTAGTTGCGAGCCTTTGATCTTGTTATCATCATGACCACTGGTGAGAACGCTACACCATCGCCTCACATGTGTCGGTGATGTCAGTGGCAATGCCTGAATAGCAGGTTTTGGGATTTGAGGTGAAATCTTGACTTCTGCCGCCAAAAAAAAAAAATTAAAAAAAGTTTCCACTGCCAAGGGGGACTTTCAGACAGCTTGTTTTCTCTTTAAGACAAAGGATGAGCTGGCATAAGTGTTTCGAGGATGGCATGCGTTGATTTGTGGCAAAATGATTCCTTTCTTCTTCTTATTCGCCTTTGTTCAAAGTGGCAATGCTGCTGCCGTTGTGTTAGTTGACTGCTGAAGATGTTAGCTGCCAAATGCGAGTTTCCTAATATCCCAGATCAAGGCTGCGTTAAATGGGTATCTTCTCCCTGCCTTCCCCTTTTCCTACTGAATCTTTCCTAACTAGGGTGATCTTGAAGGGCTGTCAGCTGCTGAACTTCATGGAGACATAGAAAAAGTGGGATCAAAAGAGTTTTACCGGAGCCTTGTCTCACCCCTGGGACGTGTTCCTAAGGATTCACCCTTGAGATCTGCACCGGTTTTAATGAGAGGGGCGACTGCGAAACCCTCTGGAGTTCTAAAGGGTGAAAACAGATGCAATGTTTTAGATAGCAAGGCCACTTTGGAAGTGTCCAGACTGCAGTCCATCCAAAGACACTTCTTTCTCATCAGGCAAGGATCTGACAGAAGGTGCGGGTGCTGCAACTTCAAAGCAGAAAGCAGTTGCATATGTTGCTTCTTTCCTGCCTGTCCTCTTTCATCCTCCTTACTACTAGAGAGTCCCTCTTATTAATCTGCAAAGGATTTAAAAAGAAGATAGGTGTGCGCCGGAGTGTCCATATGGTGCCCCGAAATTAAAAAAGGTAGACCACCCATGTCGCACATCAATCTTAACCACGGGAGGAAAACTCCAACTCTCACCGGTTGCCTGGCTGACTCGGTTCTTGGCAAAAAGAGAGGAGTGATTTCTATCTGCACTGAAGACAAATCATTTTTAAATGGCTACTCCTCCAAGTCAAGGGGGAAGGCAAGCGTGGGAGGGTAGCCTTGAAGGACGGGGCTGAATGTTTCCCAAGGTTAGGGATTTTGATCTTCAATAGCATCTCTTTTGGGGAGGGATTGGCGAGGAAAGGAGAGACCTTGAAATTGCCTCCAATTTGTCTTCAACCTCAAAGGAGATCCTAACCCTGAAACCAAAGTGTTACAGCTAGAGTATGGAAAGAGAAAATGAGAAAGATTTCACATTCAATTTCCAGATGTCGGTAGAGGATGTTGGTAGCCAAACAGGAACGCAGTGTTGGATTCTGCTTGGTAAAATCTATGGAACAACTGACTGAGGAACAGTTTTGCTCAAGTATCCAGGAAGAGTTCTAAACAATTGGTCCTGAAGAATTAGACAAGATCCTTGAACCTGTGAATGTGGCCACTTGTATATTAGACTACCATGTCCTTCCTGGCTGGTTAAGGCTTCCTGGGAGGTGATATGTGATTGGATCCAAACTGTAGATGCTTGAGTTTGCAGAAGGAAGCAGTCTACCTGCTTAGGAACCTTCCTGTCCCTTTCTCAAAAAACTATTGTTTTCATCCAATAACACTGGGCAATTTTCACCCAGTTTGCAAACCTTCTGCTCCTAGGGAAGTTTGTTGAGAGAATATATATTATTTAATTATTTATTTATATTTGTATGCCGCCCACTCCAATAGGAATCAGGGCGGCTGACAATAATTACTAAAAACAGTAAAAATGCAACAATAATAAAATAGCAATATTATAAAAATGCGCACTTTAAAAACCATACATGCACACAGTCATTCTTAATTCCAGGCCTGCTGGAAAAGCCTAGTCTTAACAGCTTTCCAGAAGACTGATAGGGTGGAGACAATACGGAACTCTGGGGGAAGTTGGTTCCAAAGGGTCGGAGCCGCCACAGAGAAGGCTCTCTTCCAAGGTCCCACCAGCTGACATTGTTTGGCGGACGGGACCTGGAGAAAGCCAACTCTATGGGCCTTTATTACTGGCTGTAGCGAGGTATGAGGCAGGAGGCAGTCCCGTAAGTAGTCTGACCCTGAGCCATTTAGGGGCTCTAAAGGTGCTAACCAACACCCTGAATTGTTTCTGGAGACTAACTATATAGCCCTATGAAGCTAGAAAAGCTCATCTGGATCCTTTTTAGTCTGGTTTCAGGTTATAGCATCAAAACAGCAAGTAAAATATTATTTTACTGAAAAAGTAGTAGATCCTTGGAACAAACTTCCAGCAGACGTGGTTGGTAAATCCACAGTAACTGAATTTAAACATGCCTGGGATAAACATATATCCATTGTAAGATAAAATACAGGAAATAGTATAAGGGCAGACTAGATGGACCATGAGGTCTTTTTCTGCCGCCAGTCTTCTATGTTTCTATGCTTGTGGATACTCTCTGGAAGGTTTGGGATGGGGTGGTCCATGATCCATCCTGGCCCTCCTGGATATCTTGGTGGCCTTGGATACCACTGACTGTGTCATCTTTTGAGTTAGCTAAGTGGGTGGCACTGGGAGGCGCAGTTCTGAGGTGGTTCTCCACCTTCCTCTGAGGCCAGTGTCAGTCAGCAGACAGTATTGATGGAGGGGAAGAGTCCTGTTTCTGCCACGTGGAGTACCTTGGGGCTTAATTCTTTCCTTAATCCCATTACATTTTTTACACGAAGCGGCTGAACATGTCCATCTGTCAGCATTGTGCAAATGATGTTGCAGAAATGCTTAGCCAGTGCCTGGAGTCTATGAGGGTCTGGATGGAGATCCACAGGTTGCAACTCAGTCTCAATGACACTGAGCATCCTTATGTTTGGGCTCACCCTAGTCCTAGAGCTGTTCCAACAGTAAAACTGGATGGGGTTGCACTCCCCCAAAGAAAGTGATGGCACAGTCTGGGGGCTCTCCCGGGCTCACAACTGCTGCTCAGGGAGTAAGTGGCAGTTGTTACTAGGACGGCCTTTGCACAAGTCCAGTTGGGCATCAGTTGCACCTTTTTCTAACTCAGGTTCTGCTCACAGTTACTCATGCCTTATTTGCTCCCTGCCTGGATTACTGCAATGAGCTCCACCTGGGTCTGTCCCTGAAAAGCATTTGAAACTTTCCAGTTGGTTCATAAGGCAGCCGCATGTGCAGTGTTGGATGGATGGATCAAAGTTCATCCATGTAGTAACCCTGGCTTTCAACCTGCTTCTAGGTCCAATTCAGGAGGGTGGTTATCTCTTTCTTTCTTTCTTTCTGTATTTTTCATTCATTCATCTATCTATCTATCTATCTATCTATCTATCTCCATCTTCTATCTATCTATCTTCTATCTATCTATCTATCTATCTATCTATCTATCTATCTATCAATCATCTATCTATCTCTATCTATCTATCCATCTATCTATCTTCTATCTATCTATCTTCTATCTATCTATCTATCTTCTATCTATCTATCTATCTATCTATCTATCTATCTATCTATCTATCTATCTATCTATCTATCATATCTCTCTCTCTCTCTCTCTCTCTCTATCTGTAGCATTTATATGCCGCCCAATTCCAAATGGACTCTGGGCAGCTTACAGTAATAAAAATAATATAAAATATACCTACAATCATAAACAAAAGTAAAACCACAATAAAAATACATTAATACCCCTACAAACCATACATACTCTCGATTGCTTATTTGAACCCTATGATTCTGGACAAATGTAGTTTTTTCTTTCATGTGCACTGAGAGCATATGCACCAAATTCCTTGTGTGTCCACTCACACATGGCCAATAAAGAATTATGTTCTGTTCTATTCTTTGAAGGTCAACACCAACTAAAAGATTGGCAGCTGTAATTTCACATTGTTGCATACATGAAATAACCCAATTTCCTTTATAATAATGTCTCAATTCAGACCCAGGCCGTCTAGGGATATTTAAGAATATTCCAATGCAGACTTAATAACCATGAGTCCAAATGATGGAGCTGCCTTCAACTGCTGTTAATCTAAACGTGCCCTTTATTCAGGGCACCCCGCATAAATAAAAAAGGGAATATTCGGATATCCCCAATCGGGCTTCCTGGTTGAAACCGAACTTCGAATCAACCGTCAACTCGGGATCAAAGCCAAGCCAAAGTCTCCAAAAACCGCCCCCTCCTGCCCTTCTCCGGTCACCATGGCTGGCTGCTTCTCTCCGACCGGCCGGCCGGCCAAGGAAAAAGTTCATTAAGAAAAAGCGAGCGGGCCGGACGCCCCTCCCACCGCGGCCCCTGCCAATGGATCGATCGCAGACGTGTGTTCTCTTTCCAACCCACCCACACGCCGAACCATCCAATCGGAGAAGCCAAGAGGGGAGTAAATGCTGGCGGAAAAGCCAATGGGAAAGGCCGCAGTGACGCCCACCACCGAGGTTGGGAGGGAGCGTCAAAACAGCCTGAGGGGTCTTCTAGGTTAGGCTGTGGTGGCTGCAGGCCGGCCGGGGATTCGGCCTGTTGAGGGAATGGGGGAATGGGGAGGTCTCCTTCTGCCATTCATTCCCCGATACGGGGGAGGGGGGCTCTAGCTGCGCCCCCAAAGGCACTCAGTCGAGTTCAGGCGTGCTTTGCACCCTTTTCCCTTCCCAGCCTGGGATGGGATGGAATAGAAAATATGTGGAATAGAATATAAATTATGTCGAATAGAATAGAAAGTATGTAGAACAGAATTGAAAAACTGGAATAGAATAGAAAAAAATAGAATGAAGTAGAATAGAATAGAATAGAAAATATGTAGAATAGAATAGAAATTAGGTAGAATAGAAAGCAAATAGAATAGAATAGAAACTACGTATAATAAAAATTATGTAGAATAGAATAGAAATTACATAGAACAGAAAAAAATTGAATGGAGTGGAATAGAACAGAAAATATGTAGAATATAATAGAAAAACTGGAATAGAAAATATATAGAATACAATAGAAAAAATGGAATAGAAAATATGGAACACAATTCTTTATTGGCCAAGGAATTTGTCTTTGGTGTATATGCTCTCAGTGTACATAAAAGATACATTTGTCAAGAATCATGAGGTGCAACACAACGATTGTCATGGGGTGCAAATAAGCAATCAGCAAACGATCAATATTGATGCAAACCGTAAGGATACAAGCAACAAGTCCCAGTCATACAGTGGAAGTGGGCTTGGTTGGGAAAGAAAGATGAGCTCTCAGCATCCATGCTCCCCTTGAATAGGAGGCCGTCCTTTCTCCAAATCCTGGCCCATCAACCCTCCTGGGTAGGTCGGAGATGTTTCCTTGGATCCCGGAAAGAGCAGCCCTCCCCACCCCCAGTTCCCAGGCGCAGAGTGGCGAGCCTTCCCCTCTGAGCTCCCACGTGGGGCCGATCCTTCTGCCTGACGTCAGTGGGCAGACGGGTCTTCAAAGGGACTTTTACGCACCTTTTGATGCTTTGTAATTACAGGGTCCTCTTCCCCCCCCCCCTCTCGCTGGTGACTTCTGGTTCCCTCTTGGCCTTCGGGAATTATTATTATTATTATTATTTTGGCCAGGCCCGGGGCTTTGATAAGGGGAGGGGAATTGACAGCCCACGGCTTTGGCTAGGCTTTTCTAAAATAGGCGTTTGTTTCCTTGCAATTTTCCCCGGGCTCCGTGAATAGCTCGCGAAGAAGATCAGGTCGCAGGTGAACTCAATGCGTGTGTGTGTTGTTGCAAAAGTTCGTCTGGAAGGCTAATTATAGGTTGTAGGGAGGCCTTGGATTTCAAAGAGGCTTAATATAAATTGCTTTCATGGGAAAAGGTGGCTGAAGCTGGTATTTTGGAAAGGGTGGTGTGGGGCTACATGGAGGGGTGGGGTTTTGGGGGGGAGGGGGGTGCGGGAGGAGTTGTTATTCCTCCTTAGTCCTGGAGCAGCACAACACTCCCTGACAGACTGATTTCCTATGGTACTGCAGGTACTTCTGAACTACAGCTCCCATCCTCCCTTACTTTTTATCCTGGTGACTGGGGCTGATAGACAGGAGAGAACCAACATTAGTGAGGCAGCCTCAAAGTCCCCAACCCTGCCCTAAATGACATCATTTTGGGAAAAGAACAGAGGGATTGACAACCTGGTTTTTCAATTCATTTGATACAGGAACCAAAAGGAAGAATATAATTTAGCTGTAACAAAGGCTAAAAATATACTGCTCAAAAAAAAATAAAGGGTACACTTAAACAACACAATATAACTCCAAGTAAATCAAACTTCCGTGAAATCAAACTGTCCACTTAGGATGTAATACTGATTGACAATCAATTCCACATGCTGTTGTGCACATTCATCTTTGTACATAAGTATTCAATGAGAATATTTCATTCATTCAGATCTAGGATGTGTTCTTTGAGTGTTCCCTTTATTTGTTTGAGCAGTGTATGTATTTTCATGAAGGCTGTGCATTTTATGATGGAAAGTTTTACCTAAAACTGGTTCCCTCACCCTTCTTATCCACAACTATGCATAAACCCCATATGCACCAAAGACAAATTTCTTGTGTGTCACAAGGAATCACATTTGGCCAATAAAGAATTCTCTTCTCTCTTCTCTTCATTATCTGTCTGTCTGTCTTAAAAATAGGATCTAAACCCCAAATACATTAAAACAATAATCCACATTCATCCCATGTACCATCCCATGTATCATTGGCCGGAGCCAGGCATAACTCAACAGCCCCAAGCCTGCCGGCAAAGGTGAGTTTTTAAAGCCTTGCGCAAGGCCAAAGGGTGATATAAATCCCCGGAGAGAGTTGATTCCAGAGGGCTGGGGCCACCACAGAGAAGGCTCTTCCCCTAGGCCCCGCCCGGCGCCATTGTTTAGTTGATAGGACCTGGAGAAGCCCAATTCTGTGGGACCTAACTGGCCACTGGGATACATGAGGCAGAAGGGGGTCACGTAAGTAATCTGGTCCTAAGCCATGTAGGCCTTTATAGGTCATAACCAACACTTTGAATTGAGTTTGGAGACCAATCAGCAGCCAATGCAGCTCGCGGAGTGATAACGATACATGGGCATATCTTGGGAGGTCCATGACAGCTCACATGGCTGCATTTTGTACTACCTGCAGTTTACCTTCTTCAAAGGTAGCCCCATGTACAGAGCATTGCAATAATCTAACCCGATGGGGGCATGAATAACTGTGAGAAGAGACTCCCTGTCCAAATAGGGCTGCAATCCTATTCTATTCTATTCTATTCTATTCTATTCTATGCACTGAGTCTAAGCAGACAACTCCACTTTTTCATACTGGGGGTGATATTTTAAGACCCATACCTAAATCTTAGATGGCTGGCCCTTGCACTCAAATATATCCCTACAGCTTCCAGAAGTTCCATACACATTTTTTCCTCCAGTGAAGCCTGAGTGAGCCAAGTCTATTTTGCCTCCCAGCCTTGGCAATGTTACCACCTTATCCAATCCCTCAGGGGATTTGGGAAGACATTAGCAGTGCTTAAGGGAATCTTTTATACCTCTCAAGTGTTAATAGGGAGGCTAATGTACACATGCATAAGTACACACTCCTTGGACTGAAGTTATGCTATACATATACAATACACACACACACACACACATACACACACATACATACATACATACACACATACATACATACATACACACATACATACACACACAGATTAAAGGGACATTTTAAGGAAATGGTCCATTGACTCTATTCTGAAAGTAAGAGATTTTTCACTGGGCCTAATTTTAGGCCACAATTCAGTTTGTCTAAGCTTGGTTTAGAAATAAGGACAAAATGGCATTAATCATACTTGCAGAGATTGGCTTTATGCATCATAACAAGCCAAGATTTCTCTAATGTGTAATCTACACTTTGGAGGGGGCATTGAATAAAACACTTTTGGGGTTCTACACTAGTCTCAGTTATAAATCACAGTTTAAAACCCTTTAAACAGACTGGCTGAATTTGTTGGATAAATCATAGTTGGCTGGGGTGCCATAATTTAAATAAATCAAGATTTATAAGTAAATCACAGTGGCAAGTTTCCCCACATGCTAAAGCAAGACCAAGCAAGCCATATTATAAACTAATGTGTGTAATGAATCAATGTGTCTGAAGTAGTGGGAAGTATAGAGATAGTGACCACAACTATAGGACTGAAGACTCTCCCCCCTTTTAATCTGTATTCTGTGGGACTTTTTGCAATGTTTGACAAACACATCTACTGATCCTCTGTTCTGAATAAACTAATAGATTTGGGTATTTTCCTCCCTTCTATTCAGTTGCATCTGATTCTACAAGATACTCAGTTATCTAATTAAAGTTTGCATTCCATTTATTTTTCCTTCAAGCTGTTTGTTGAGTTATCAGGAAATTAGATCTGGATTTGAGTTTGAGAAAACAATTTCTGTAAAGTAAATAGTAGGGTGAAAAAGTTGGAGAAAGCATAAAGAGGATCAGGCAAGGAACTCATAAAGACGCATGCAATTTCAATTTTGATCAACAACACTTGAACAAAAAAATATATTCTGCTGCTCTTTTAGTGCCCTAAAAGAGTCATCTTTGCACCCATGGTATAATTCCATTTGCACTTGTGAGAGTAAACACAAGCTAAAGCTGAATTCTTGTTAATATGCACATTAAAAGAAAAAAGGGAAAAGAAAACGTAGTGTCATCTGTATTTGTCCAGCTTTTAGGACAATGAACAAGATCTCTGTGCTGGGTGATAAAAATTAATTATAATGTGATTAAAGACAGTTTTCCTTACTTCCAAATCTTATTTATGCTGATTATTGATTATTAAGTGCAGTTAAATAGTGAAATTGCATGAATTTTCACATAGATTTAAACATTTCTCTCTGTGTGTAAATTCCTTAAGGTATGAATTGTGAGACAAATAGATTGGAATCATGATTTGGTGCACGCTGTGGCACTAGCACTTCTGCATGAAGTTCAAAAGTTTTGGATTTCTGTTTTGCTGGGACAGCCCATAAAATAGTTAAAAAACCCCTAAAAGATCTAGACTAGTTTGTAAGGAGATGGATTGGCCTGAAACGTGCACACCAGATCCAGTCCCTAATTAGAACCTTTTGTCTCAAGCCCTTTCTAAAGCATTCCGTGTCTGTTTAATATTTAACACATGGGGAGGGGGTTTAAGCAGGGTTTTGTTGGTGTGCCAGTTCTATTACAATCAGAGATTGTTTAGTTGGGATGTGGGATAAAAAAAGAAATAAAAGGGAAAAAACTTATTTTCTTTCCTTTTTTAATTTTTTTTATTACACATGCTAAAAAAAACCCAACTACAAATAACATCCATCCATCCATTCAAGTTTGTTTGTTTGTTTGTTTGTTTATTGTTTTGTCAAGTATATATTGGTAGTATACAGAGATATAACAATGTTTATATACATGGTACTAGTAAGAGAGAAACATTAGGACAGGGGACAGAAAGCACACTGGTGCACTTATGCACGTCCCTAAATACAATCACCTAAACATACATAAATCATAATATATAAGAATTATTTGCTGAAAGACTTATTTTCTTTCCTGTTTTTGAATTTATTACCCGTGCTAAAAAGACCCAACTACAAATAATATTTATTTATTTATTTATTTATTTATTTATTTATTTATTTATTTATTTATTTATTTATTTATTTATTTATTTATTTATTTATTGTTTTGTCAAGTATGTATTGGTAGTATACAAAGATACAACAATGTTTATATACATGGTACTAGTAAGAGAGAAGCATTAGGACAGGGGACAGAAGGCACGCTGGTGCACTTATGCACACCCCTAAATACAATCACCTAAACATACATAAATCATAATCTATAAGAATTATTTGCTGAAAGACTTATTTTCTTTCCTTTTTGAATTTTTTAATTACATGTGCTAAAAAACCCCAAGTACAAATAATATTTATTTATTTATTTATTTATTTATTTATTTATTTATTTATTTATTTATTTATTTATTTATTTATTTATTTATTTACTGTTTTGTCAAGTATGTATTGGTGGTATACAGAGATATAACAATGTTTATATACATGGTACTAGTAAGAGAGAAGCATTAGGACAGGGGACAGAAGGCACGCTGGTGCACTTATGCACGCCCCTAAATACAATCACCTAAACATACATAAATCATAATCTATAAGAATTATTTACTGAAAGACTCATTTTCTTTCTAAGATGAACCCAAGAAGAGGAGGAGAAGGAAAAGAAGGAGGAGGAGGAGGAGGAGGCAGCTGTGGTGTTTAGTTGTGGTGCAGAATAAAAATAAATAAATAAAAGGAAACAGGTTACTTTCTAAGATGAAGGCAGGAGGAGGAGGAGGGGCTGTGGAGGGGCTACACTGCAAAAAAAAAAAAGGTGGCAGACTCCCTCTTTGAGAGTTGACCATCCCCACCCACCCACCCTCCTCTGCAAAAGAGCAATGCAAGCCATCGCTGGGCATTGTGCGGCGAAAGAAAAGGAAGAGAGTTCAAACAGCAATTGATCTTTATCTCATGGGGGAAGGCGGGAGGAGGAGAGTTTGGAAAGAAAAGGGTGTTGAGTCGATTGGGCCATAAAAGGGTTAAAGGCAGGGAGAGCGGAGCCTGGCAGAAGCCGGGAGGAGGGGGGGGGGGGAATGCCGCCTGTCCCTTTAAGGTTCCTGCAGCACGGAGAGAATTGCAGGCATAAAGACGATTGGGGCGGCAGGATCACTTACTTCTGACGTTCCAAAGCCTGGGGGAGTTGGCTAGAGATGGTTTCCCTTTGATAAGGTCCTGGCAAGTTAAGTAACAACTGGAGAGGCCAGAATCCCCATCACCACCACCACCACCATCATCGGAGGCTCAAAGCTTCGGCACGAACGTCCCCACCAAAACCCTCCATCTCCACAGGGGGGGGGGGACCCCAAACTCCTTATTAGCTGTTTAAGTTCGGGTTTTAAACGCTTAGAATCTCTAAGCTGGGCGTCTTTGCCCATCCTGCTATCTGAAGGACCTTAAAAAAAAATCGGATTGTTGTTGTTTGTCCCCCCCCTCTCTTTCAGATAATAAATAATAATAATAATAATAATAAGAGCTGGGCTGGGCTGGGCTGGGGGGGGGGGAAGGTATGTGTTGCCCGCAAAAAGACGCTTATCTCCCTTCCAGGACCGTCCTCTCGGTTGTTCACTTTGATGTTGCACAGTTAAACCCACAGCTCAGGGTTTGTTGAAATAGCCCGGAGGACATTTGGTGCAAGGAATGACTGCTTGAAAACGGGACCTGGGTTGAAAGAAAGGGAGGGGGGGTTAAGAGGGGGGGGGGGCTTACAGGAGAAACGGGGGAGGGGTCAGGTCTTTTGGAGTCTCACCCCCCCCTCCCTCCCTCTTTGGGGTTAAAACATTGATTCACACACACACACACACCGCTCTTTGGGGTTAATACTCCCCCATACACACAACTCTCGCTCTCTTTCCGTTGATATATTTTGGGGGATGTCCTAGCCCCCCCCCCCCCCCGAGCCCTCCCCGCCCCCTCTTTTTTTAAACTCTCCGATGCTGGTGTGAGCAGCTTGCGAGGAGGTGGGTGGGTGGTAGGGGAGGAATCGGCGCAGCGTTGCGGATTACTTTCCTCCCCCCCCCCCAGGAGAAGGGCTGGGGGGGAGGATTTTGAAGAGGGGGGGCTGCTGTTTTGGAAGGAAGCGCCCGGGCGCCCGATTTGAACGGAGGAGGGGGGGGGGGAAGCGGGGAGAAAGCGCCCCCGCCACCAACTACGGGATCAATGGTAAGTTGCGAAAGAATGTGTGTAATTCCTTCGCCCCCTCCCCCTCTCCTCTTCCCGTCCCGGGTTGCTTTGATGTTTTCTTGGCTGGAGCTTTGAAGTTGTTGGGAGAAGCTGTTGGCGCGGTCGTTATGAGTAAGCAAGACCTAGAGAAGGGGGGGGGGGAGAGCTGGGTTTGTACGAGCCACAAGCAGCCACTGAACTGTGTGTGTGTGAGAGAGAAAGAGGGAGGGAGGGAGAAAGAGAAGGAGGGAGAAAGAGAAGGAGGGAGGAAGAGGGGGGTGAGAGAAGGAGGGAGGGAGAAAGAGAGGGAGGGAGAAAGAGGGAGGGAGAGAGGAAGGGGAGAGGGAGGGAGAGGGAGAGGGAGAGGGAGGGAGAGAGAGGAAGGGGGAGAGGGAGGGAGAGAAGGAGAGAGGGAGGGAGAAAGAGAAGGGGGAAAGAGGACGGGGGGAGAGGGAGAGAGAGAGAGAGGAAGGGGAGAGAGAGAGAGAGGAAGGGAGGGAGGGAGAGAGAAGGAGGGAGGGAGAAAGAGAGGGAGGGAGAGAGGGAGAGGGAAGAAGGGAGAGAGAAAGAGAGAGAAGAGAGAGAGAGGAAGGGAGAGAGGGAGAGAGAGGGAGTTGAAGGGGGAAAGCATCTGCCGGGGAAGGGGCCGGGTCTTTTCCACGGACCTCTCCCCCCTCCCTTCCTCCCAAACATCCCGGTGAAGTAGGGAGGAGTTTTGCCTTTTGTTTTCCAGCCCTGTGTCGTGCCTTGGGAGAGGCGGTAGGAGACCCAGGGATGGCTTCGGGTGGTAGGTAGGGAGGCAGGCGCAGGGTGCCTCGGCTTGCCAGTCCCTCCTCCCGCACCTCTTGCGCGCACAGCCCTCCCACTTCTGTCAGCACCCTCGGTGAACTCCAAAGAGGCGCAGCGCGTGCTGACTTTGGGGTCAGTTTGTTGCGCGGGGGCTTGGAGAAGGCGGCCGGGGGAAGGTTTCCCCTCTTCTCTCCTTCCTTTCTCTCTCCCTCTTTCTTTTCCCCCCTTCTCTCTCTCCCCCCCTCCCTCCCCCAGTTCCTGAGATATCTCAGCAGATCTGCTTACATTCTCTCTCCCCCCCCCCCTTCCCATCAGTCGCCATTTCTGGATATTTTTCCTCTCTTTTCCTTTCATGTTTCCCTCCCTCTGCGGGATGCTCCTCTGGGGGTACGGGCTGCCCTGTCGCCGTCTCCTCCTCCTCCTCTTCCTCCTCCTCCAAATCTATCTAATCGGCCTTTTCCACAACCGCCTCCGTGCCCACCGCCCCTTTGATGGAGTGCTTGTCTAAAGTGGAGGGAAAGCTTGAGGAGGATTCAATCCAGCCCGGGTTGGAATGTCTGCTCGTGTTCAGGTATCTTTCAGGACATCTTCCTCCTCCTCCCTCCTCCCCCTTCCCTCCCTCCTCCTCCCTTTGAAGCCGCTTTTGAACTTTCTTAAAGCAAAGTTGAGGCGAGCAGGAAACCATACAGGGAACTTTTTATGTGTGTGCGCGCTCTGGGCGATGGGGTGGAAGAGCCTGGCGTTGGGCTGCTCCTTTACCGGAGTGGAGTTTGCAACAGCTCTTCGCGTGGTTGACGGAGTAGCAGCCTTTTTTTAAAAAAAAAACTTTTCTGCCCCCCCTCCCTTTTCCCGCATTTGGATGGTGGAGTTTATGGTTAAAGAACTTTGGATGCCCCTTCTTGGCTCTGCTGCCCGAGAAGTAGAGAGCGCAGCCTTCTCGCCTTATTCAGAGTTGAATTGTGTTTGGCTGTTGTTGTTTTACGCTTTGTCGCATGAAAGGGGACCAATGCATGAGAAAAGAAAAAAAGGTAGGGATAGCAACGGGAGGGCGCGGGGGTCGGAGGGTGGGAGCGAATTACATGTCAACGGGCATACTTGAACCGAGCCGCGGCTCTTGTTTTTTCTCCAAAGGCGATGCGCAACTGGTAAAAAAAGAAAGTCTTCGCTTTCGTCGCTCTAAATCTGTCTTTGTCTTTCCGAGCCTCTTTTTCAACCCTCTTTTCTCTCCCTCCCCTCTCGGGGTCCGGTTCAGAGGAGCATCCAGCATTGTGCTTGCTTAGGAGGGGTCCTGGTGATCCTAATCTAAACGTTTCAGGAGTTGAAAGGTGGGGAGGGAGGAGAGAGAGAGAGAGAGAAGAGAGAGTGAAATGGAAACCAGATGCTGAGGAAAGGCACGTTTTTGTTCTTTCGCCCTGAGTTATCTAGCAGAGAGAGAGAGAGAATGAGAGAGAGAGAGAGAGAATGAGAGACTGAGAGAGAGAGAGAGGGAGAATGAGAGAGAGAGAGAATAAGAGAGAGAGAGAGAGAATGAGAGAGAGAATAAGAGAGAGAGAATGAAAGAGAGAATGAGAGCGAGAGAGAATGAAAGAGAGAATGAGAGAGAGAGAGAATAAGAGAGAGAATGAGAGAGAGAGAGAATGAAAGAGAGAATGAGAGAGAGGGGAGGAGAGAGAGAGAGAGAAGGGAGGGAAGCAAAAGCTGAAGGAATGTCCCCCCCCTTTTTTGCTGCAAAATGGGTTGAACTGCATGGGGATCCAAAGATGATCCCCGGGACTCCTCAGATGTTATCATAAGTAGGAAGGAGGGAGGGAGGGCAGTGGAACCCTTCCGCGGGTGTTTTTCTTTGTGCACGTTGAGCGTCTATAGAGGCAGTGCAACAAGGGGGTAGGCTGAAGGGAGGGGGGCAGTTCTTTTCTTGTTTTTGTTCCAATCCCCTCAAACCCCCCCCCCCCATCTCTCTGCCTAGGAGAGTTAAAAAGTGTGCCCGGAGTTCAGTCTCTCTCTCTCTTTGAAAAAAAAAGAAGCGTATTTGATACTTTTGATTAGTGCTGCAGATAGCTGTGGTTGCCTCTTTATTTTAATGTGAGGAGTTGAAAAGCCTGTTTACTTTTGGCTTGATGTTGCTTGGATCTGGTTTTGATTAGATCAATACTTCTTCTCCCCCCCTCCTTTCTCTCCCCCCCTTCTTTAAGAGAGAAGACTCTGAGGATCCCCTGCTGACTTGAGAAAGAAAAGAAGAGAGAGAGAGAGAGAGGCACACAGATTGCTGAGGAACTTAAAAAGGAAAGGAGAAAGGGGGGAAAGAGAGAGAGAGAGAGAGCTCTCCCAGAAGGAACTCCCTGGAACCATGAGCAGCGCGGCATTGCTGACTCACCTCCCAGACCCCAGCAGCAGCTTCAGGGAAGATGCCCCACGCCCCCCTGTGCCAGGGGAAGAAGGAGAGACACCATGCCATCTGGCTGCCAGCTTCTTTGCCCTAAAAAACCAAAGCTTCAAGGCCATGTCTGTTTCTCTTCCACGCCCAGGAGGAATGAAGATGGTCTAGGGGAGCCCGAAGGCAGTGCCTCCCCGGATTCTCCTCTAGCCCGATGGACCAAATCCTTGCATTCATTACTGGGAGACCAAGATGGTGCTTATCTCTTTCGGACCTTCCTGGAGAGGGAGAAATGCGTGGATACCTTAGACTTTTGGTTTGCCTGCAATGGCTTCAGGCAGATGGACCTTAAGGATGCCAAAACTTTGAGAGTCGCCAAAGCTATCTACAAAAGGTACATTGAGAATAATAGCATTGTCTCCAAGCAACTGAAGCCGGCCACCAAGACCTACATACGGGATAGTATCAAGAAGCAGCAGATCGATTCGGTCATGTTTGATCAGGCACAGACTGAGATCCAGACTGTGATGGAGGAAAATGCTTACCAGATGTTTTTGACTTCTGATATATACCTCGAATATGTAAGGAGTGGGGGAGAAAACTCTGCTTACATGAACAGCAATGGGCTGGGCAGCTTGAAAGTGGATTGTGGCTATCTCCCTACCTTGAATGAAGAAGAGGAATGGAGCTGTGCTGACCTGAAAAACAAACTTTTGCCCTCCATACTTGGACTGTCCAGTAAAACCTTGAGGGCTACAGCCAGTGTCCGAGCTACAGAAACTGTGGAAAATGGGTTCAGGTAAGAGCAATTTATTTATGGGAGGGTGTTAAATGCTTACAGTGTGTTGCAAAAGGAGTGTGTAATAAATGAATGTTGTGTTCCTGGTTTTTAAGTCAAATTTGGCAAAGAGATTCTCTTATTATTATTATTTTTTGAAGCTTCTCAGTTTTGGCATTTATTTCTCGCTGGAGGGGGAGGGCTGCCTTTTCTCCTAATACTACTAAAAAAAAGGAGTACATTGTGGTTCTTAAGACCCACCAGTTCTAAACCTCTTTTAGACATCAAAAAGGAACTTCAAAGGGCTCTTGTTCTTTTGAGACATGCATTAATTGTTACCACTTTAAACCACATTAAGAGGAACTGGGAAGAGCACCATCTAGGCATGTGAATGAGTAATGAAATACTAGTTTGCCAACTTCATCCCTAGCTGGTGTTGAAATATGTGGATTACATGTAGAAAATGGAGAGCAATTATGTGATGATGGAACTAGAAAATCCATATTATTATTGAGATAACCTGTAAAACTGAACCAGGTTGACTTCAAGAAGATGATGACTCCACACAGGTCCTTCCACGAGGAATATCAGGTAGTAGCTTGATAAATGGACATTAGCTGGATAAATAGGATTTCTTAAGCCAAACAAAAGAAGCTTAGGTAAAGGGATGGCTCCAGGTACAGGATATTAGCAAGGGCCAGAGTCAGAGATGAACTGGGCAGCTCCAGGGTCAAAGGAAGCTGCTTTGGTACCAACTTAAAGTGTTGGTCCTTTGAGTTTGCTACTTGTCTATTCCGACTAATTGCAGCTCTTCTTGCAGAATTCAGATGGAGTTTCCCAACTTGGAAAGGGAGAAATCAGGGTTTCAACCTACGATGGTGGTGGTGGTTTTGTTTTTGTTTTTCATGTGTGAAGGATTGTGCTTGTATTGTGGAGCTTTCCCTACATGAATGGCACACAGTCTTTATTTGAAGGTGGCTTCTCAACCCCCACCCACCCCTTCCAACATTGTCTTTGGTAACCTCAAGAGAATGATGGGCGCTTTTCTTTGGTTGCATTGGCTGCTGAAAGTGGGGCAAGAATAGTTGTCCATCACTCCAAGGGGCAACATCATCATATTCTCTTTCCGTCATGCAGAGCAGCCTCCCCTTCTGTGATCTTATTCTCCTTATCCTCCCTCCCCACGTTTGCCTTCATAAATCAGAATTGGTTGCATATGAAAAGGTAAAGCAGAAGGAACTTCTCTCTGTCTCTCTGTCTCTCTCTCTCTCTGTCTCTCTGTCTCTCTTTCTGTCTCTCTCTCTCTGTCTCTCTGTCTCTCTTTCTGTCTCTCTCTCTCTCTCTCATGCACACACACATTCCCTCTTTCCCTCCCTCTCTCTCTCCCTATATTCTGTCTTGCTTTGGGAGTTTCTAAATCTGGTAAGTATTTGACATCTGGTTTACAGGAATTTTGTGAGTGTTTCTGTGATTCATGGACATCAAAGGACTTCAGGCATCTCCTCTTTTTTCAGCTTGTACCGACCATGGCCTGCCTCTAAGAGGAGGGATCTTGAACTGCATCCCTTGTGCTGTGTGTATTTTTATTTTTTTGTTTTGCTTGACTTTTAGCAAAGGGGCTATTTGGTCTTTCCTAGGGGTAGGACTGGCAAGGCAGCTGATTCCAATCCAGCTTTCACTCACAGCAGTATAAATCTGGAGCAGCTCCAGATGTATTAAGGAGCGGCTTACAGTTGTTGGCTGTGTGTATGACAACCATGCATGACATATTTGTTTCATCTGTTTGAGGGGAATGTGTGCTCTATTCTTCTGTCTGAAGAATAGAGGAATGAATGTTTCAATGGAATGAAACTGCAAGGGAGTAGATTTAGATCAGATATCAGGAAAAACTTCCTAACAGTAAGGGTGATAAACCAGTGGAACCGTTTGCCACAGGAGGTGGTGAGCTCGCTTTCACTGGAGGTCTTCAAATAGAGAGTGGACAGTCATCTTTCTGGGATGGTTTAGTGAATCCTGCATTGAGCAAGGGTTTGGACCTGATGACCCTGGAGGTCCCTTCCAACTCTATGATTCTAAGACTCAATAAGTTTTTCTTTGCAGTACTGTAGCTCCTATTTGTTTTGACAGTGAACTTGAGCATGGAGATAATGATCATTCAGATATATTTATTTTTCTTAGCTTAAGATAAAGACTATAAAGAGCATTTTCTGCCACTGGAATTCCAGAAATAGTTTATTTTAATATTCTATTATTTAGTGATTCTGGAAGAGGATTCCAACCCCACCCCACCCCCAATGGTTGATCCAACTTTATTTATACATGTAGTCTCACATGTTATCATGAATATGTTGAGGGTATTTTATAGGGAGCGTCTTTACAGCTTTTACATTAAGCAAACAGCTTGATAATTTTCAAAGAGGCATGGCATAAGGTTTGGGGTCTGTCTTCTCTGCATAACTCAGTAGAGAGCAGGATTTGAACTTGAGTTCTAGCATTGTCACTACCCCAGGCTTAGTGTGTGATCTTGGGCACACCAGCCCATTCATTCTCAGACTAATTTTTTCTGCTATGAAATTGAAATAGGACTTACCTATCACTGTGTACCTATGCCTCTCATATATGTTGAGCACTTTTGTTGGAAGTGTCAAATCCGGTAGTAGTTCTAGACTGGGCTTTTATAGTCACATATTGCCCTAGGAAGCAAGCTCGGACTTCTTTCCTCTAGAGGTCATCAAATGCTATTGCTCTTCTGTTTTAACCAATGCTATAAATCCTGGTTTTGGTCCCCACTTGGTAAAAGAAATGCTGTTATACATAATCTATCTTCTGCTAATGCATCAGTTTAACAGATAGTTATGGAGATTTGGTGTATACCTTTTCCCCCCCTTGCAACTAGCCTACAACCGTAATGCATAACTAGCACACAACACTCAACTGATGTGTGTGTTAAACATATCTATAATATGCTCAATGACTTTTAAGGCAAGAAAGCTTTTTCAAGGACTATTCACACATGCAAGATGGTGCTCTCTGGCATGTGGGCTTGCGACAGACAGTTACTTTGAGATTTGTTTCTTTAAGCCCCATACAATGGAACTAAAAATAATCGTCAATGTTGTATTCTAAATGCATAAAATGCCAGTTTATGGGCCCAGATCTGCCTTCCTACAGCATAGACAAGTTCCTAGTGAAGCTAGCTTTACTGCTGAATAAGCTGGATCTGACAGATAGGTCTTCATTGATCAAAAGAGCTGCTGGTTGGCACTTACTGTATGATAAATAATTATTAACTGAAGCTAAATTATACCCACAGTTAAATGACACCACAACAAGGCCTTCTTCTCATCATTTTTTGGGAGAAGAGGAGGAAAGTTATATACAGTACCAATTTCCTATAAAGTTATAAATACTACACTGCTGGCATTAAATAGTCATACATGTCTCTACCTAAAAGGACACAGCCTGATTTATCAGTTTCTTGACAAAACATGCTGTAAGTTTGGGTTTTCAAGGTTATCACACGGAAACTCATGTGTCCTCAATTAGACATCATTTTGCTGTCTGCCTTCCCATTCTGTGCATCACTTTGAATTGAAAATTGGCTACACTTTCTCAGCACCCTCAGCTGAAAATGAAGGTTTGGAGGTTTGTATAAAGCAGGAAGGTAAAATTGAAAAAAAAAATGGAGTTCACATCCATTTGTAGCTTAGAACATGGAAAGTCACCTTAAGAAATAGTTTCCAAGTTGCCTGTCTCTCTCTTTTATGCACTCTATCTAGAAAGAGGGCATAAAAGAGCAACAAAGGTGATAAGGGGACTGGAGACTAAAACATATATGGTTGCAGGAATTGGGTATGTCTAGTCTAATGAAAAGAAGGACTAGGGGTCAATGTTCTAATATTTGAGGGGCTGCCATAAAAATGAGAGAATCAACCTATTCTCCAAAGTACTAGAAGGCAAGGCAAGAAATAATGGATGAGAACTGATCAAGCAGAGAAGCAACCTAGAACTAAGGAGGAATTTCCTACTAGAACAATTGGACAATAGTTCTAACAATTTTGTTATGATGTTAATGTCCTCCTTGATGATGAAGAGAAGCTACTACCTGCTCCTTGAAACTATTTCCCATTTTTCAGCCTTAACGTGATGGAGCTTTGATGGCCTTGAAGAAAGATAGGAAGGAGATCCCTATACAGAGGAGTTACAAGATAGCTTGATGAGATTTGGTTGCAGTTAAGGTGTTAGTGTGTTAGGTGTAAGGTATTACTTAATACGTTGCACCCTTATTTTTCAAAGTAACTATGAGACCATCTTTAATTGGTTGGTTGGTTGGTTGGTTGGTTGGTTGGTTGGTTGGTTGGTTGGTTGGTTTATTTGATTTGATTTGATTTGATTTGATTTGTTTTGATTTGATTTGAATGCCGCCCCTCTCTGAAGATTCGGGGCGGCTAACAACAGTATAAAAAGACAATGTAAACAAATCAAATATTAAAAATAATCTAAAAACCCCCAATTTAAAGAACCACTCATACATACAAGCATACCATGTATAAATTCTATAAGCCTAGGGGGAAGGAAATTTCAATTCCCCCATGCCTGACGACAGAGGTGGGTTTTAAGGAGCTTGCGAAAGGCAAGGAGGGTGGGGGCAACTCTGATATCTGGGGGGAGCTGGTTCCAGAGGGCCGGGGCCACCACAGAGAAGGCTCTTCTCCTGGGTCCCACCAAATGACATTGCTTAGTCGACGGGACCCGGAGAAGGCCAACTCTCTGGGACCTAACCAGTCACTGGGATTCGTGCGGCAGAAGGCGGTCCCGGAGATATTCTGGTCCGATGCCATGAAGGGCTTTATAGGTCATAACCAACACTTTGAAATGTGACCGGAAACTGATTGGCAACCAATGCAGACTGCGGAGTGTTGGTGTAACATGGGCATACCTTGGGAAGCCCATGATTGCTCTCGCAGCTGCATTCTGCACGATCTGAAGTTTCCGAACACCATGTAGAGAGCATTACAGGTTTACTCATTGTATGTTAGGTTTGTAAGGGAAAATCTTAGATTTCCCGTATCCCCTATTTTAATGTTATAATTCTGTGTGAAGACATCTCCATCCACTTTGTTGAGATGCTGAGAAAAAAATGTTGTAGGGTAAGCATCCCAGGGATTTATGAAACCTCTTCTGATGGTGCTTACCATTCCTGTTGAACTTCAAAGCCATAGTTTTGAAGCTCTCTCTTGTCGAAAATGATGAACTCTCCAAAGTGACTGCTTACACTACTGAAGAGGCTCTTCTTAACCCTCCCATAGGGGACGGGTTGTAAACATAACTTCCAGTGGCTGCTGCGCTGGCATGTTTCACATTGCATGTGTGCTTGAAAAGAAAAGGCCGATAGGATCCCCTGAAAGAGCCCGGCTGGCTCTGTACAGATGGTGAGCATCTTGAAACCAGATACTTTATAACAACAAGCTCTGATGGGCCTGGGCTGTGTTAAGAACAAGACATGAAACAGTTCCAAGGAGAGCAGTAAAAGGTAAAAAGGCTTCAATTGCCCCCTTTGCCTAAAAAATAATAATAGTAAAAAAAAAGAAAATAGCACCATTAACGGTTTACTGAAAGTTGAAATTTCAGAAGCAGAGATGCCTTATCAGGAGAATTGGCTTTGGTTTTGGGGGTAGAATTGCTATTTCTTCCCATCCTCCCAGTAAAAAAAAAAATCCTGTTAAGAAACAAAAAATAAAAACAAAATCTTGACTTTTCTCCATTTGTTACACAGTTCCTTCCTTCCTTCCTCCTCCCTCTCTCCTCCCTCTTTCCTTCCTCCCACCCTCCCTCCCTCCTCCCTTCCTTCCTTCCCACCCTTCCCTTCCTCACACCCTCCCTCCTTTCTCCTCCCTTCCTCCCTCCCTCCCTCCTCCCTCCCTTCCCCCTCCCCCTCCCTTCCTTCCTTCCTTCCTTCCTCCTTTCTTCTTCCTTCCTTCTCTCTCTTCCTTCCTTCCCTCCCTCCCTCCTCCTCCTCCCTCCATCCTTCCTTCCTCCTCCCTCCCTCCCTTCCTCCTCCCTCCCTCCCTCCCCTCCCCCTCCCTTCCTCCCTTCCTTCCCACCCTTCCCTTCCTCACACCCTCCCTCCTTCCTTCCTGCCTCCATCCCTCCATCCCTCCTTCATCCCTCACACCCTCCATCCTTCCTGCCTCCATCCCTCCATCCCTCCTCCCTCCCTCCCTCCCTTTCTCCTCCCTTCCTTCTCACCCTTCTCTTCCTTCCCTTCATCTTTTAGGTATCTTGAGCTTCCCATTAAAACAAGAATTCTTGGTGCATGTTGAGAATGAATGCAGTCCCAGATGTTAGAAATGGCTCCTCCTCTGCCAGTGCTGTCTCCTTGCAAAGGTCAGCTTGAGATAGAGAAAGTTCAACCCTAATCTTGCCCGATACCCCTTGAAGAGGTGGGCTGCCCCTTTGTTCCTCCCCACTCACTTCTTTACAAAGGTGGTTGGGCCCTGGTGAAATGGAGGGATGCAACAGACGGGAGAGAAGAGACATGCAGCTTTTGTGACAAAAGTGAGCAGAAGGCTCTCTAAGAAGTCGGTGAAAGTGGACAATTGGGACGCCTGGAAACATAGTAAATGGACTAGAACAGTGTTTCCCAAGCTTGGCAACTTGAAGATATCTGGACTTCAACTCCCAGAATGCTCCAGCCAGCATTCGCTGGCTGGGGCATTCTGGGAGTTGAAATCCAGATATCTTCAAGTTGCCAAGCTTGGGAAACACTGGACTAGAATATTAGAGGGTGAAATGATGTTTACCATTAAAGATTCCAGGCTGTTTACTTAAATCAAGTTCTGCCACTCTCTGCAAGTGACTTGCGGGGATATAATTTTTTTTTTTTAAAAAGGACACCCTTCTTACGCCCTGGCCTCGCAGAAGTGTATTTCTTCTCCACCAAGCCTGCCTTCCGAGCTGCTTGAGATTAGAACTCTTGATTAGAACATGAGATTTCAGAAGATGGAACAACGTTTGTTTCAAGGAGCATTCTCTCTCCGGTGTCAAAAGAAAAAAAGAGTTACCAAGTTGAGTTTCTTCTGGATGAGGGATATGGTCTGGTCCCTCTGAGATCTGTGCTGTGGAATGTTCTGGAAGTGGGTGTACGTTTGACAGCCGGGATGGGGTGGGCAGGGGGTGCCCCTTTCATTCATTTTTCAGTATTTTATGGAACAGGCATCTGGAACCAGGGGCGAGTGCTTCAAATAAGGAACATCTGGTAAACTTCAGCTTGGATTCCAGGCTTTTAAGAACTGAGGCAGTAAAGGTGTTGCTGTCAGTGAGGGAGTTCTTCTGAGACCTTCGAAGTCTCTTCTGTAAATTTTCGAACGCGGGATGTTGCCATCTTGCTCTCCGCTTTAAAGTCTTCGGTGTGACGGCGGGTGTTCAGCCAATGCTGGTTACCCTGTGTGTAAACATCTCCCCTCCAATGACGGGGTACCAAATTTTTTACTACCACACTGTGGCTGTGGCTTATACATTTTGTTTCAACATCTTTCAGTGCAAATTGGGTGTTCTGGGGTGGAGCTCCATTTTCGCTGCCCAACTGCATCTCCCCCCCAATCCGGGCAGTAGCCCACCCCTGATTATCTACTATAGAAAGTGTATGTACACACACGCACGCACAGCTCTTCTAAAATTATACACATTCAACTTCATTTACTGTGATAGGAAAAACATATGGGACCGACTTCTGCCGCACAAATCCCAGAGACCCATTAGGTCCCACAGAGTTGGCCTTCTCCGGGTCCCGTCAACTAAACAATGTCATCTGGCGGGACCTAGGGGAAGAGCCTTCTCTGTGGTGGCCCTGACTCTCTGGAATCAACTCCCCCCCTGAGATTCAAACTGCCCCCACCCTCCTTGCCTTCCGCAAGATGTTGAAGACCCATTTATGTCACCAGGCATGGGGGGACTAATCCCCCTCTTCTGACTTGTGGTGTGATTGTGTGGCATTGATTGTTTTTAGTAATAATGGGTTTTAACTTGTTCTTTTTAATATTAGATTTGTACTACATATTGTATTGTTATTATTGTTGTGAGCCGCCCTGAGTCTTCAGAGAGGGACGATATATAAATAATAATAATAATAATAATAATAATAATAATAATAATAATAATAATTATTATTATTATTATTATTATTATTATTATTATACCCAGAGCCCAGAAGGGGAAAAAAGAAAAAAAATCAAAAATTTGCTACCGGTACTGTGTACCGGACTGTACCCGTAGGAGCCCACCACTGCTCCCCTCCCACCCCTTGTAGTCTTGTTTTATTTATCTTTATAGTTTTTCATAGGATTGCCAAGTTGTTTTCATGACTTTTATCTATTTCTGTGGGGTTTGGTTTTTTTTGTATCTCAGCCAGAATCATTTTGGGTGAGATGACTGGTCCTATGAATTTGACAGATAAATAAATTAGTCAAACTACCAATGTGACAATATGGGCAATTCTTGATTTACAACCATTTGCTTTTGTGGCTGTTCAAAGTTACAACAACACTGAAAAACCTATTACTCTTTTTCACATTGGCGACCATCGCGTCTCCCACTGGTCATGTGATCAAAATTCAGACGAGTGGCTCATATTTATAACAGGTTGCAGTTGTCCTGGGATCATGTGATCACCTTTGGCAAACACCTGACAAGCAAAGGTCAATGAGGTAGTCCTCAATTTACAACAGCTATTGAGCCCAAAATTTATGTTGTTAAGTGAGTTTTGGCCCATTTTCCAGAGTTGTTAACTAAACCACTACAGTTGTTAATAACACAGTTGTGTTAAGTAATCTAGCTTTCCCTGTTGACTTTGCTCATCAGGTCAAAAGATCTGATCCCATGACCCCAAGACACTGCAATTGTCATAAATAGGAAGCAGTTGCCAAAAGTCCAAATTCAGATCACATGACCATGGGGACACTGCAAGGAAGGTGTGATAAATGTCTATGGGTAATTGTAACTTTAAAGAGACCCTGAGTCAGTGGTGGGCTGTAAATAATTTTGCCATGTGCCGTTGTGGGCGAGCTGTGCTACCAGTTCTAAGTTCTAAGAACCAGTCTGAACTGGGAGCAACACACCACTGCCTTAAATGAATTATAAGTCAAGGTCCAGGACTACCTGTATAAAACATTTCCATTTTGGTCACCAAATAACAATAACACTTATACATACTGTTACACACTGCTTTACAGAGTCAGCATATTAACCCTCCACTCCCCACCCTTGACCATCTGGGTTCTCATTTTACCCACCTTGGAAGGATGGAAGGCTGAGTCAATCTTGAGCCTGGTGAGATTTGAATTGCCAAATTGCAGGCAGCTGGCAGTCAGCAGAAGTAGCCTGCAGTACTGCACTCTAACCACTGTGCCAACGTGGTTCAAAATATACTCAACTACTTTTCCACTAAAACATTGAATGTTCATATTCTTACTTCTTCTTCATGAAAATGGGAGCAGAAATGGTTGACATGGGGCAAATGAGCATCACCATTAAAGAGATGAATGGACTTTTCTAAGGTTTTATCAAAGTCCTAGTTAAGCAGGCTTAGCATTCATGAATGCAGCCTCTGCCTGCTTAAATAGGCAGAGGCTGCCTCTGTTCACAAGAAGAACTTATTTGAGGGTAGATAGAGATGGGGTTATGCTTAATAAAAAGTGTTTACAGCTAGAGTGACTTTTATTGATGGCCCTCTTTTCCACTGTACTTAGACTTGGGGTCTCCAACCTTGGCACCTTTAAGACTTGTGGACTTCAACTCTTGCAATTCCCCAGCCAAACATGGCTGGCTGAGGAATTCTGGGTGTTGAAGTCCACAGGTCTTAAAGTTGCCAAGTTTGGAAAGCCGTAATGTAGATCTGTATGATACTTGAAATAGCAAGACCTAGAGGGAGAGCAAGGGTATACATTGGTAAAACATAGTTTCTAAGACCAGGGAGACAAAGGGTTAACCAAGCTCAGTAATATGACTAACTTACCTCTGAGGTTTTATTGTGAGGATAAGTTAAGAGTAGAGACTCTTAACCAGTTGGATGACTCTTTTTCAAGCAGTTCAATAGTTGGTGCCTTGAAGTCATGGATAAGCAACCTGGTGCCCTTCAGCGGTCTAGGACTGAAGCTCCCACAATCCCATAATTAGTGGCTGGAGTTAAGGAGAGAAGAAGTCCAAAAACATGGTGAGAGCTCCAGATTCTCTATCCCTAATTTAAAATATCCTGTGAAGTCATTGAGACAGGCAACCTATGAAATTATGTGGGAAAGCTTAGAGCAGTGGGATGAAACCTTAAACTGTGGTCCATCTTAAACACTTCTCATTTTCAAGAATTCCATGGAATCTGTGGGGGTTCCCCCTCCCCCGCCCCCCTTCAAGTGTTGGAAATGTTAGATCTGTAGTTTGGCTTGAGTAACTGCTACCTTACTTTTTGGTCTCCTAAAGTTTGCATTTCCGGCGTTCAAAGACTTAACAGGGCTCTCTGTTTCTTCTCATTTCTAGGTCCTTCAAGAGGAACGATCCAGTTAACCCTTATCATGTGAATTCTGGCTATGTCTTTGCTCCTGCTACTAGTGCAAATGACAGCGAAATTTCTAGTGACGCTCTGACTGATGATTCTATGTCAATGACTGACAGCAGTGTGTAAGTACTCCCATCATTGGAATTGAAGTGAAGTTTGTAACGTTAAATTTTTCTGGGCTGTCTTTCCTACTTAACTGAGCTCATGAGTGGAACAGAACGGTATATGCTGCAGGAGTAAGATTTGGTCTCCGCCATATTCATTGCTTGATAGGGATTATTATTCCAAAGTCTCAGATAAATGGCCTTGCTCTCCTGGAAAACCTACACAGTTTGTTTCTGCCCCAAAGAGCAGGTCCATCAGTTGTCCCTTACAGTATTTTCTGTCTTGTTTCAGGTGTTTTTAGGACCTTGTGTGCTATCATTAAATAATGACCGTGTTAAAAAAATAAATTGCTTCCTTTAGGAAGTGCTCCGAGGTTATTGCTGTGCTTCGAAGTACAATTGATTTGAAAGGCAAGTGACCTGTTGTGCCAATATTAGAACTAGAATTAGAGAAGGCTTGGGCTATTTTCTTTTGAATTCCCTCTAGAAGAGGAATGGTGTCCTATGCAAAAAATTTGACTGAGAAAGAAAGAGAGAGAGAGAGAGAGGAAAGGAAGGAGGGAAGGAGAGAGAGAAAGAAAGAAGGAAAGAAAGAAAAGGGAAAGAAGGGAAAGACAAAAAGAAAAGAAATAGAGAATAAAGAAGAGATGGCAAGAAAAAGAAAGAAAGAAAGAAAGAGAAAGAGAGAGATAAAGAAAGAAAGAGAGAGAGAGAGGAAAGGAGGGAGGGAAGGAGAGAGAGAGAGAAAGAAGGAAAGAAAGAAAAGGGAAAGAAGGGAAAGACAAAATGAAAAGAAATAGAGAATAAAGAAGAGACGGCAAGAGAAAGAAAGAAAGAGAAAGAGAAAGAGAGAGATAAAAAGAGAGAAAGAAAGAAAGAAAGAAAGAAAGAAAGAAAGAAAGACAGACTCTTGCTCAGCCTTTATATAATCTCTGGTGGTTAAACTGCATTACCAGTTCTTTTCTGTCTGCCCTTCTCTTTTCTCAAATTGTAATCTCTATCCTGTTTCTGAATGAAGGCAGTGTTTTATTATTGAAATATTCCAGGATACTAGAAGGACATGGTTCATTTTGCTGTTGAAAGAAGTTTTTAAAACGCTGATTGGTTTTGCTGTAATTAAGGGTTTCTCTACTCCCTTTTGTGAGTCAGCTGATGCCCCGGGACTAAATCTAGAAGCCCCCCCTGAGATGGGCTGCAGAGGAAACATCCCTTGGGTGGCACTTGTTAGACACTCAAAACAGTTTTAGTGTTGTCCATGCTTCTTCATGGAAGCCAACCATTTCATGGTAGTCCTTGACCTCTGACCCCATATGAATCCAAAATTTCTGTTGCCAAGTGAAACATTCATTAAGGAATTTTTGCCATGGTTGTTAAGTAAATCATTGCAATTGTTAAGTCAGTAACACGGCTGTTAAGTGCAGCTGGCTTCCCCGTCGACCTTGCTTGGCAGAAGGCAAATCATGAGACCCAGAGACATGTCAATCATCATAAATATGAATCAGGTGCCAAACATCTGAATATTGATTACATGACCATGGGGATCCAACAATGGTTGTTGTGTGAGAAATGGTCCCTTTTTTCCAGTGCTGTAGTAACTTTGAATGGGGTCACTAAATGAACTGTTGTACGTTGAGGACTACCTGTGTATAGGGACTTTCGTTGGCTTATATGGTACAGATTGGCTCCATTTTTTGTTGTCAAATCTGTTATATCGTGGGACATTTTCCCAATTCAATCTACTTGGGTGCATTAGTGCTTCCATTATAGATATCCAAAATGGTATTTTCGAATAATGTTTCTATTTTATTTTTACCCATACTAAATGTAAGGAGTTCCTGATACAGTGTCTCTGGAAATACCTCTGTATTTTATTTCCCCCAATACCATATAAGTGTGTGCCATCCTATCTGTAAATCATGTCCCTCCAAAGTCAAAAGTCTTGTATTTCTTAACAAAATCCAGAGCAAACATCCCTTGGGTGGCACTTGTAGGCACTCAAGACAATTTTGTTGTTGTTCATCCATGTCAATACTGCTGCATAACAATATAAATTCCATTTCGGAAGTCCAAATCCACCTATAATTCTCCCTTAAACCATCTGTGAGAACTGCCTCTCCCATTCTGTAACGGGGCTGCAGGGTTGGCCTTGCCTAATCTTAAAGAGGATGGCCAAAACTGGCTTGCCAGGATGGGGTGGGGCCCATCCTTGTGCCTCCATAGAGTTAGTCATTTCTGGACTAGCAGTGGCTCCATACAGCTGGGATCCTTACACCCTCTCTTCAGAGCCAAGCCAATTGTCAGGCCTTCTGTGGATGAGAGGCCTGAGTGAGAAATAAAAGTGCAAAGAGGTTGGTGGTGGATGAAAGGCTTAACTGAATCCCTTTCAGCCCATTGTTCATCTAGGGGAGCTTAGGAGAGGATAAGAGGTTAGCAGGCAGCTTTGAAATTGACTTGAGCAAGTGAATAAGAGCTCCCCCTTAAAGCAGGGCATAAAAGAAGCTGGCCTGTTTGCTCCTGCCAAAACAAGAGCTCCTTCAGGTCATCAGGAGCCAGGGACTCTTACTTGATTTATACCGCTGGGGGAGGCCTTGAACAGACAAAACATGGATTTCAGTCAGGATCTGGGATAGTTACCTAGCATGAAGAAATAACTTTTCTTCACCTTCTCCGGCTGCCAACTCCAGCCCAGGTTTTCTACGTTTGACTTTGTTTCCCTTGCCCTGAGTGTACAAAGGAGAAACTTGAGCAAAAGCTTGAAGCTGGGAAAGGTATATTTTCTGTCCAGGGTGGGGGAATGGATTGGAAAAGAGGGGGTGAGGGTGGGAAATCCATTGCTTCTGTGGTAGATTGACTTTCTTTGATGCTGCGACAAACGACATCTATGCCTTTTCCTATGGGTTTTGTTGACTTCCCAATTGTGCATTTAGGTTGCCTCTTGGGTGGGAGGCAAATGGAGGGGGAGAATGTAAAGATATATAAAGCAGGGGTGAGATCCAGCAGGTTCTGACAGGTTCTGGAGAACCGGTAGTGGAAATTTTGAGTAGTTCGGAGAACCAGCAAACATCACCTCTGGCTGACCCGAGAATGGGGAAGGAATGGGGATTTTGTAGTATCCTTCCCCCCAGAGGTGGGCTTCAGCAGGTTCTGACCAGTTCTGGAGAACCAATAGGCAGAAATTTTGAGTAGTTTGGAGAACCGGTAAATACCACCTCTGGCTGGCCCCAGAATGGGGAGGGAATGGGGATTTTGCAGTATCCTTCCCCGAGGAATGTAGAGGGAATGAGGATTTTGCAGTATCCTTCCCCCAGGAATGTAGAGGGAATGGGGATTTTGCAGTATCCTTCCCCCAGGAATGTAGAGGGAATGGGGATTTTGTAGTATCCTTCCCCCAGGAATGTAGAAGGAATGGGGATTTTGCAGTATCCTTCCCCCAGGAATGTAGAGGGAATGGGGATTTTGCAGTAACCTTCCCCGAGGAATGTAGAGGGAATGGGGATTTTGCAGTATCCTTCCCCCCAGGAATGTAGAGGGAATGGGGATTTTGCAGTATCCTTCCCCCAGGAATGTAGAGGGAATGGGGATTTTGCAGTATCCTTCCCCCAGGAATGTAGAGGGAATGGGGATTTTGCAGTATCCTTCCCCCAGGAATGTGAAGGGAATGGGGATTTTGCAATATCCTTCCCCCAGGAATGTAGAGAACTGTAGAACCGTAGTTTAGAGAACTGGTAAATACCACTTCTGACTGACCTTGCCCCCATCTATTCTATGCCGCCCTGATCAGGAGGAAATGGGGATTTTGCCATAACCTTCTCCAGGAGTTGGGAGGGAATGGAGATCTTGCAGATTCTTTCCCCTGCCGGGCCAACCAAGCCATGCCCACCAAGCCACACTCACAGAACCAGTAGGGGGAAAAATATGGATTTCACCACTGATATGAAGCCAGGATGAGCTGGGCAGGAAGCTTTGGTGGCCTTCCTAGAATGGAAGACACACAGCACCTTGTGTTTGAATTTGAGTTAATCTCAAAAGCATCCTGGCGACGTTTTTGGTTGCTCACATGTTCTTTTGGTGCCGACCACAAAGCACCTCCAATTTCCATGCCTTGATTGGAAGGAAGGAAATAAAGAGAAGAAAAGAGAGCTGAAAGGGAGCATCTTATTATTTGGTTATATCTTATTTATGGATTTACTTTGGACCCAGGGGAATACTGCTGAGTGAACTTCAAATATTACCTTATCTTACAAACCAGGCTTTTGATGTTGGCAAGATCAGAGGCTGTGCTCCACAGCCATTGCCAAATGAAGATGGGAGTGAATGCATATGCGCCAAAGCCTGAGATTTCAAAAGAAGCAGTAAAACTACATTCAAGTTAGGTCAGGCACATCTAAGTCAAAAGGCTAAGATAATTGGCTCAGCTTAAATGGCAGCTGACTGGAAGGGAGACTTCAAAACTAGTGTTTCCCCAGAAACAGATTGGCTTAGTCCCAGAATGGTTAGCTAAAATGTTTATAATTAAACTGTGCTCCTCACTGCCTAAAATTGTGCAGTTCTTTATTCTAGGCTTGGATTTAAACACACACACACACACAGAGGCAGGCAGGGGCAAGAAGGAGAAAGCTAGTGGACTGACATGGCTGTTACCTTGTCGTCTTCCAAAAAAAACACTGTCCCAACTTTTGAGGCCATTGAGCTTCTGTATGTAAAATGCTTTAAAATATTCCAGCATTGAGAAGAAACATTTGGTGTCCCCTCCCCTCAGATCTCACCTTATCATCAAGCGGGCGAGCATGGCATCTATAGGAGGATTCTTCTAGCTGAGGGTTATAACAGCCTTACAAAAGATTTTGAGGCAGATTTGAAATCAACCTCATGATATTTACCAAACAGTCTTCTTATTTAAAGGCTTGCTTTTTCTGTCTTCCTTGCCTTCATGGCTACCTTATAAAGTCTTCCTTGCTCTTATTTTTCAGATGGGAAACTTGTTGGGGATGTTAAAAGTCCACCACCAAAGGCTGTTTGGTGTATGTGCGGCTGAAAGAAAGCTTGAAACCAAAATAAATATCCCCGGGGCAAAATGAGTCCTCCAGAGACTCTCTCCTCTGTGCCTTAATTGGCTTCATTGGCTACCCTAATTTTAAATTTGAGAAGCAGCTGTCTGTCTCGTTCGCAGGAGTGCATTATCAATTCTTGCCTTGTTCCAGTGCTCTTTTATTTTAAATATTCAAGCACCAAAAATGCTCAAATCCTCATTAGGATACCCAGTTCTGTTTCTCAGGCTATTAAGGAAGGGCCCCTCCTAACATGACACTGATTGAGCCTTTTATTTAAGTTCAATTAACAACTTGTTCCAAGATAGAGGCTGTGCTTAAGTGAACCAATTCAGAAGATTTCTCCAAATTGCTGTGTTGGGAGAGTCTTCCCAAACACTGGGGAGAATTGAGAGGGGCTACCTGGATGGACAATGAGATTGAATTAGGACAAAGTGATCCGGAGGGGCCCAATAGACTTATATCACTAAGGTTTCATTAGGGAGAAGGCCACTCTTTTAAGCACCAAGAAGTTTCCAAACGAAATACTGTATAACGAAACCAAGTTTTGTTTTGTTTTCAAACCCAAGTGTTATCGATAAGGATTTAGCTTAGTTAAAATATATATAACAAAAGACAGAGCAATCTATCATTACAAGATGAATCATTAAAACCAATAACAGGTGAAAAATCTTATATTGAATATTCAGAGACCCTGTATCTTTCGTGGTCAGCATTTTCTTTCTAAACTGGAAGAGGCTTTTTATATTTTCAGTCAGGTTTTTTCCCCCAGACCCTGTGGTGTGAAAGCATAAAGATGGCCACGTACGCAAGTAACTCACATACATCTTTATGTTCTGCACACTCTTGATTCCCTGATGTGTTTCCATTATGGCATCACTTAATACTTATGATTTTTCTCCCTCTCACACACACACAGTCCCTAAATGTTGTCATTTGTGTTATTTTAACTTAGGTTTTTTACTCTGCTCTATGCAGTTGAGATGTGTCTGTCTCGTTTTAGGCTGAGAGGCATCTGCCTTGTTAAGAGCCAGGGCGGCACAGTGGTTAGAGTGCAGCACTGCAGGCTACTTCAGCTAACTGCTAGCTGTAGTTCAGCAGTTCAAATCTCATCACTAGCTCAAGGTTTACTCAACCTTCCAGCCTTCCGAGGTGGGTAAAATGAGGACCCAGCTTGTTGGGGGCAATATGCTGATTCTTTAAACCACTTAGAGAAAGCTGTAAAAGCACTATGAAGTGGTATATAAGCCTAAAGGCTATTACTATTTTTACGTATGTTGTAACTGTTGGTCCATAGGATACTTTTGACAAGCGGCATGGGGGGATTCTTAACTGAGGTCCTAATTTCTAAGTTGTATGATTTGTAATTGTAAAATTTCATATCTTAGATTTGGTTTTAAAAATAGTTTCTTCTCTCTCCCAGTCAATATTTTGCCAGACTTAATAGGTTCGAGAGATTTGAACTGTCTTCTCTTTCTCTGGTTGAAGAGACATTTGAGGTGCAAAACTAATGCAGTGAAATTGTTGCTTTGAAAGAGGCAAATGTGTGTGTTCTTCCAGAGGATGTCTGGAGTGGCATCTGGCCTGCCATAAATGGTTGATGACTTTTTAATGTCTTGATGTCTTGGAGCTTGAAGATTAAGAGGTTTGTGATGTTTGACAGTTGTGCAATAGCTTGTGTGGCGGCACAAATACAAATATGGGAAAGGCTTTCCTTGGCTTGATGGTGCTTCCTTTTACTCCAATGTAAATTCATTTGTGATGGGCTGCTTAATCTAAGCCAGGGGTAGGCAAAGTTGGCTCTTCTATGACATGTGGACTTCAACTCCCAGAATTCCTGAGCTAGCATGATTGGTTCAGGAATTCTGGGAGTTGAAGACCACAAGTCATAGAAGAGCCAACAGTTGCCTTCACCTGATCTAATCCAAAATTCCATTGATGTCTGGCTCTTAATTCTGGTTTATTTGGAGATCAACTCTATGATAATGCAGTCTTAGAAATGCTTTCATGGAGATAATATAATGATAATAATAAAAATACAATAACAATGAGCTCACAATAGATACAAACATAATGTAAACCACTCCAAACGTCATTGTAAAATTTTCAACTTCAGCAACAGAGTGGTCAATGCCTGGAATATATTACCCGACTATAGTTTCTTCCTTAAACCCCCAAATCTTTAATCTTAGACTGTCTACTGTTGACCTCACTCCATTCCTAAGAGATCTGTAAAGGGCGTGCATAAGCACACCAATATGTCTACTATCCCTGTCCTAATGTTCTCATGTATTTGTAAAATATCATGTACTCATAATCATGCTTGTATTTCTTATATATTCACAATCATGTTTATACTATGCTTATAGTTTGTAATCAAATACATGCTTGACTAAATAAATAAATACAATAATATAAATAAAATAAGCCCGACGTATTCACAATGTATGCAAATGGACATTCCCACATTTTCTTAGTGGGAATTCTTGATTTCCTTGAGTTTGTTCCAAGAATTGTTACCATATTAAGCATGCTCTTTTTTTTAAAGTAGAGTATAGTGGTAAATGTGTTGCCCCAGGAGTAGGGAGAGCACAGTTTCAGTCCACTTTCTGCCACAAGAATTTCTCTGGAGAGGTGGATTTAGTGGCTCATGCTCAGCCCAACGGGCCTTGCAAGGTTGTGTTCAGGAGCAGCACCATCCTGAGCTCCTCAAAGAAAAATGAGGTCTGAATCAGACCAATGAATGTCACAGAAGAATGTGTAACTTTTCAGGTTCTTAAGGACTTCCCATCGAATAAAAAGTTACCAAAAATAGGGATCAAGAGAGAAATAATTAGGTCCCCGACTTAGGGCAGGTATTTTAGCCATGCATTCAATTGTTCAAAGCAATTCTTGAAAACAAGGATTTCATTTAGTCCTTAGATTTATATCTATCTGTTCTTTAGAAGCTTTTAACATTTAGCTTTAGCATTTGGACTTATATACCGCTTCACAGTGCTTTAGAGCCTTCTCTAAGCAGTTTACAGAGAGTCAGCATATTGCCCCCAACAATCTGGGTCCTCATTTTACCAACCTTGGAAGGATGGAAGGCTGAGTCAACCTTGAGCCTGGTGAGATTCGATCTGCCAAACTGCTGGCAGCCAGTGATCAGCAGAAGTAGCTTGCAGTACTACACCCTAACCACTGCGCCACCAAGGCTCATAAGTGGTTTAGAGGTATTCCTCAACTTATGACCATTAGTTGAATGACTTATGACCAGTTCTCAGATTTATGATAATAGCAGCATCCACCAAGGCCACAGGGTAAAAATTGACGTATGTTTTAAGATATCCTGGGGTCATTTGAATACCATTTGTGTCTTTCCCAACCAGCAAACTCAACAGGGGGGAGAAGAGCTGGATTTACTTAAGGACCACATGATTCACTTAATAACTGCAGTGATTCGTTTAACAAGAAAAGTCATAAACTCACCTAATACCAACTGCACTGAATTTGGTGCATGTTAGGAATTATGGAAATTAAATCTTAAGACACTCAAGGAGACCAGAGAGCTCCTAGCCTACCCCAAGGATGTCACGGGGCTGACTGATGGCATTTTGGAAAAGGAGCCCACTCCTCCTCCACCCAATTTCCCAGCACAGAAGCAGCCAACTAGATTGGTAATTGACCTTTATGTTAATGTTGCCTTTCCCCATGCAAAGAAAATTGGATGGTGGGGTGTTTTTTTCCCTCCTGTCCTTTGCCACTTAAGGGTAGTCTAGCCTGGGGAAGGGGGCTGGCTTCTCCACCAGAGAGGACATAAGACATCCCTGTTGTAATATCACAACAGAAAGAGGCTGTATTCCAGCATTAAGTCTGGGCGGTTGGAGGAATGTGATGCTGTGGTTGGTGTCAGGTTACTTCTCTGCAGCCAACTTGGGTAGAAGCATCTGAGCTCTTGAAACATAAATGGGATAATCTCCCACAGAGAAGCATGGGAGATGGGGCATTCAGACCTTGTGCCAAACTCCAGTTTCAGGACAAAATCTGGGCCTGTGCTAACAACTGTATATTATCATGCCATACCTGAGTCCTCCCACCCACACACTTCCTTTTCTCTCCTGCACAGAGTTTTTGGGTTTATTAACTGGCATTGCCTATTGCCGGTGGATAAATCATATTGCACATCACAGTTAACAAACCACAATACGTTTGTCTAAGCCAAAGCAAACCATAAATGGCTTTTGAGTAATGGCCTGGTTCACAGACCTATGCTAAAACAGAATATGGGATGATGTTGGATTAGCAATTAGAGATTATAGTTCACAGATGGCGATTTAGTATGTTGTACCAATACACCTGCCATTTGTTTGTTTGTTTATTTATTAAACATATTTCTGCAGCACCAGAATTTTTTTATTTTTTAAAAGTTGATGGCTTGCATGGAATAAATAATACGGCAAAATATTTATTTGTTTTTATTTTATTTTATTAGATTTGTATGCCGCCCCTCTCCGCAGACTCGGGGCAGATCACAACAATAATAATAACAACATAAAATGTAACAAATCTAATATTAAAAGAAAGTATTTAAAAAAACCCATCATTTAAAAAACATACAACACAAGCATACCATACATAAAGTCTATAAGCCTGGGGGAAAATATATCAATGGTACCATCTAAAAATCAGAAATAAACAGGGAAGATTATTATTATTATTATTATTATTATTATTATTATTATTATTATTATTATTAAATTAGATTTGTATGCTGCCCTGCTCCAAAGACTCGGTGCGGCTCACAACAGTGATAAAACAATATACAATAACAAATCTAATATTAAAAGTCTAAATAACAATTTAACATTAAAAGCCTAAAAACTCCATTATTTAAAAAGCATACACATACGCATAATAGGCGCTTGAAGTTTTATATTTATGTTAGCAAAGTGGAATTATAGGACAGGGTCAGATCCTGTGTTGTACTCATACTGTACTCACAGTATGAGCTCTGCCATTATGATTAGTTTTCAATGCCGTGCAAGCCCAGAACAAACACAAAAGTAATCCATGGGCATGTATTTTCAAATAGTACATTGTTTCTGAAGTGCTTGGAAACTACAGTATATGACATGGTAGAACACGAATAACTTAATGATTACAAATCGAAGCAAATATATACAGCTTGGGATTGAACTCTGGAATCTTTGGTGCTCTCTGAGCATGGTAGCTTACTTGCAGATATTTCATTACCCAGTGAGTAATATTTTCCCCAAAGATGTTATTTAGCCAGGTAATAGAGGGTGGTGAAAATATTTACTGACTCCTTGCATCCTAGGCATAAATTGTTTCAACTCCTACCCTCAAAACGTCACTATAGAGCACTGCACAGCAAGACAACTAGACACAAGAACGTTTTTTCCCCTAATGTCATCACTCTGCTAAACAAATAATTCCCTCAACACTGTCAAAATATTTATTAAGTCTGTTCTACTATTACTATTAGTCTTCTCATAGTTTCTATCACTCATCTCCTCCCACTTAGGATTACATGACTGAAACTTGTTGCTTGGATCCTTACGATTTATATTAATGTTGTTTCCTGATTGTCTATTTGTACCCTATGGCAATCATTAAATGTTGTTCCTCATGATTATTGACAAATGTATCTTTTTCTTTTATATACACTTAGAGCACGTGCACCAATGATAAATTCCTTGTGTGTCCAATCACACTTGGCCAATAAAGAATTCTATTCTATCGATTCTAATGAAACATCTACAAAAATTACAATTTATTTGTAAAGGCATGGAAAGTTTTATGAATTTGAACAATGTAGAGAACCCACTCAGTTCACTATCAATATGTGCATCCACTATTCTCAGCATTCTCTTTCATTTATATTGAGAGTCTTAGCAAATTAAGTCTCTTTTGTCTATCACATAGGAAGAGAAATGGGGATAATAAGCAAAAACCTAAACAAATGATGGAATGGATTAGCACAATGAGTGAATTCTGCAAATTGTAGTTTGCTACTATGACTGAATCTACAAGTTGCCAAACTAAAGGCTAGGTCGAGAGAGAAGTGGTTCAAAAGCATGATTAGCCACACCAAGTAGGAAATTGTCCTCTGCTGGGGGTCTTCAAACAGAGGTTGGCTGGTCACTTTTCAGGGATACTGCTGGGGATCCTGTGCTGGGTCTAGGGTTGGACCAGATCATCTCTTAAGGTCGCTTTAAACTATGTGATTTGCATGTTGTACATTTAGAAGCTCTAGTTGTGTTCTTCAGAGGATTTAATGCCTTCTATCTGAGATGATCTTTGAACTGTGCCACCTACCTTCGCTTTTACCTATTTCTTGGAGGCAAATGGAACTGCAAATGTGTTAAAAATATTGCCCTGTCCGCAACCAACTGTACTCAATTCATCACACTAGGAGTAGAGACATTCTGAGGAAGAGAGATTCACAAGTTTGAGAAAAGATCTTGCCTTTCTATATCTTCTGTGCTACCCCAACTAAGTTGACAGTTTGGACAATATTTGCATGAGATCCTGTGATTTCCTGTTGGTGATGATAGGGTAGTTTTCTTTAGAATCATTGGTATATAACAATTAAATCACCCCAGTCACATTTCTTTGTAGGAACTTATATGAAGATTGCAGGCTCATTCAAGGTATTTTCATATAATGATTTTACTCTGGGGGTTTTCAGTTTTCTCTTTAGATAAAAGAACAAACATGTTATTTTTATCCCAGATAAAAAGTAGAGAGTTGTGAAGTCATTAACATAGGCCACAAATCCCTACATGAACTTTTATTGGGAAGCAGGAGAATGAGTTTGATTGGGGACTGTTTTTTCTTTCAGCCTGATCACCTAACAAACTCCCCATTTTCTCATAACCTGGCACATTATTAGTTCATACCTCTCAGAATGGTAAATGCAGTTCATTTTCCCTTTAAGCTGAGAGATAGGTACATTCAGAGGTTACCCAATTTCCTGTCCTAGCTGGTAGATTTACTCATGAATCTTTGAGGAGCAGATGTTTTGCATAGGCAAAAACATCATGGATCTCTTTTGAAGAAGGAGCAGGATTTGAATATATGCAAGTTCGGATGATGCATCATTATTAAGATAGGAATTGCTTCAGAATGAAGTTCTGGGATTCAGTGGTTCCTCAGGTGTGGCCTGGGAACCGCTTGAGATCCATAAGGGAAGCATAGGTGGTCCCTGGTGCAGCAGAAAATATTTTTTAGAAATGGATCAGATTTTGGTCACTGATCTTGCTCAAAATCTGACAAGGTCACAGAATAAACCTTTAGTAGTAATTTTAAAGTTGGGCTCCTAGGGAGCCAGATAACAAGAGACTCACGGAAAAATCTGAGAATTTTTGACTCTAGTTTAAAATATTCTCAACCGGGATCCCAAGCCTCTTTGCTTTCCAGTCTTTTTGAGATTTACATCACTTAGAAAACTCACCAGGATGAGATATGTAGTCTCAACCCAAGGCAAGGATGCCATTGAATGGTTGCCCAAATCAGTGTAAGTCTTGGGGTGGTGCATGGTTTAAAAAAGTTGCCGATGGCTCAACTTAGCTTAGAGAATTTATGGTCTTAACTTGGCTTAGAAAATTTATGGTCTTTCCCACCTCAAAATTCTGTAGATCTGGGCTCAGAAAATATTTTCCCAAGCCATTTTTTTCCACATCTGACTTGTTTAACCAACAGGCCCTTGCAACAATTTGTTTCCAAACATTTTCAAAATGGGTGACTATTGCAGTGCAGACATGCATATTTATACTGAAACAAATGCAATTGAATTTAATTGGATTTGCCTTTAAAAACCATCTGTTTATATTATCTGAGTTAAGGAATAAAAGGGTAGGAGGTTTCATAATAAGGATTTTAGCCTATTTCCATTTTTCACATTGAAATAATCAACAATGTTGACAATAGCATACTGAATAACAGCATAATTTTTGACCTCTATGACTGGGGGCTTAAAAATATGAATGGTGCCTTCAACCAAACACCCACACACCCTCACACCCAAACACACATGTGTGTGTGTATGTGTAATTACTTCTTTCTTCTTTCAAGGATTTTTAAAGTTGCATAAAATATTGATTTATCCTACCTTTTGTTCATTATGCTTTCATGCTATGTATATAATATAGACTAGAGCCAAAGTGATGGAATGGTTAGAACAGGTAGCCCTCAATGTACCACTGACCATTCAAAGTTAGAACAGCACTGAAAAAGTGACTTATGATCACTGATGATCATTGCAACATCCCTGTGGTCACATGGTCAAAATTCGGATGCTTGGCAACGGGCATGTATTTATGACAGTTGCAGTCTCCCAGGGTCACACGATCCCCTTTTGCAAATTTCTGTCAGGCAAAGTAAATGGGTGGGAAGCCAAATTCACTCAACAACCACATTACTAACTTAAGCGTTGCATTGATTCACTTAACAACTATGGCAAAAAGGCCATAACATGGGGCAAAAGTCACTTGAAAACTGTCTTGCTTAGCAATGGAAATGTTGGGGCTCAATTGTGGCTGTGAGTTGAGTATGTTGGACTAAGACAAGAGAAACCCAAATTCAAGTCCGTGGTCAACCATGGAAGCTGGTGGGTGATCTTGAACTGGTCATTGCCTCTCAACTCAATCACAACCTAATAGGGTGATTATTAAAGAGAAAAAATGCAGGATGGATAACTGTGTCTATTGCCCTAGGACAGTGGCTCTCAACCTGGGGGTCAGAACCCCTTTGGGGGGGTCGAAAAACCATTTCACAGGAGTTGCCTAAGACCCCAAAAAAAGACAAATTTCCCATGGTGTTAGGAACTAAAGCTTCTATTCTGGGGTCTTGGAACATATTTTTACAAACCAACCAATCAGGCGTTTACAGTGGGAGTTTCCCTCTGACCTTCCTGCCAATCAGCTTAAAGCTCTGTTGGGAAAATTGGCGCTGGACTTATGGTTGGGGGTCCCCACAACATGGGGAAGAGCCTTCTCTGTGGCCGCCCTGACCCTCTGGAACCAGCTCCCCCCAGAGATTAGAACTGCCCCCACCCTCCTTGCCTTTCGTAAACTTCTTAAGACCCATCTCTGCTGTCAGGCATGGGGGGACTGAGACATCTCCCCTGGGCCTATACAGTTTATACATGGTATGTTTGTGTGTATGTTTGCTTTTAATAATGGGGTTCTTAGTGTTTTTTAAATTATTAGATTTGATTTTTATTTTGTCTTTGTTATTGCTGTGAGCCGCCCCGAGTCTACGGAGAGGGGCAGCATACAGATCTAATAAATAATAATAATAATAATAATAATAATAATAATAATAATAATAATAATGAGGAACTGTATTAAAGGGTTGCGGCTTTAGAAAGGTTGAGAACCACTGCCCCAGGACAAGGGTGCCAAACTTATGTCATCACAGCGGCATCACTTGTAACATATTGGGACTCACCCACCCCCACTAATACTGGAAGTGGCCAGCGTGTGACGCATCCAATCCATAGGCTGGGAGTTTGACAGCACTGCTCTAGGAGGTTCAAAATAAAGTTTATTTATATCTTACAAATAAATAGTTGATGTGTACATAAAGTTTATATTTGTCTCTCTCTCTGTGTATGTGCGTGTTTGCACACTCATATATCTGCTTCTCAATCCATCAGTGCACATGCGTTCAAGCACTAAGCGTGAAAGCTACTTCATAAGTTTAGGGAGCTGTTTATTTTCCCCCTTCTCTCTGAAAATAATGAAAGTGAAGAGGTGAGTGGAGAGTAACTTGACTATTCTAAAAGCATTCCATGTCTTCGTTTGAAGGATTCCTATTTTTAGAGCCCTGGATGCCTTTCTAAAAGGCTATAGATTACACTGGCTTTTCCTACAGGGACAATTTATGTTAAAGTACTTGGCATTTCAGACTGCACCACTGGAAAGACCTGTAATATTGCATGTAGGAAGGGACAGAAGTGCCATCAATCAATCCCTGCTGCTGCTCAAACCCCCCCCCCCCCTATTTTAACGTGCCATTTAGCATGATGCCAGGATGAAAGCAAAAAAACAGGGATTTTCACCTTGGATTGTGACTTTTAAAGGAACCACTTGCATTTAAAGCGGAAGCGAAAAGAATAATAAAGAAGGGGGAGAAAGCCCTTAGCAACCAGGTTCCAGGGTCTAACAAACAGATGTGTTCTTCTTTTACCTGTTTCCACCCTGCCATCCCCAGTAGAAAAACATTTACAGCTCAGTTGAATTTAAATAAGGAAGATGGGGGGAAAAACAGAGGTTGGCTTGGAAGTCTGAAGGCTTGGCTTCTGTGTGTGTGTGTGTGTGTGTATATATATATATATTTGTTTTCGTAGATTTTCACGGGTATATGTATGTAGATTGTTCTGAGTTCGGGTTTTGCCCTGTGTAATATTTTGCATGACTATGCGACGTTTCGGTGAAATCACATTCACCATCATCAGGCTGAAGTTTTAAGCGTCGTGTTGCTGTAAATATGGATATTTATGGAAATATGGAAATATCCATATTTACAGCAACACGAAGCTTAAAACTTCAGCCTGATGATGGTGAATGTGATTTCACCGAAACGTCGCATACACATGCAAAATATTACACAGGGCAAAACCACACACACACACCATTAAGCATTTATGTAATTGAGGGCTGTTAGCCTGCCATTAAAAGAAAACCTCCAAAGCTCTGGCTCTTGATGCAGTTTGAATACTTACAAGCTCTAAACCTAATATTATATTTGGTTTCTTTTCTCATGTCCAGTGATGGGATCCCTCCTTACAGGATGGGGAGCAAGAAGCAGCTCCAGAGGGAAATGCATCGTAGCGTCAAGGCCAACGGGCAAGTTTCTCTACCTCACTTTCCGGTAAGTACTACTGGAGTTGACCGTAGCATTTTTAAAAAGCACGTGTTTGTTTGGTTTGTTTGTTTGTTTAGTTGCGAGAAAGATCAAAAGCAACATGAGAAAATATTATTTTGCTGAAAGAGTAGTAGATGCTTGGAACAAACTTCCAGCAGACGTGGTTGGTCAATCCACAGTAACTGAATTTAAACATGCCTGGGATAAACATATATCCATCCTAAGATAAGATACAGGAAATAGTATAAGGGAAGACTAGATGGACCATGAGGTCTTTTTCTGCCGTCAATCTTCTATGTTTCTATGGTCCGTAGATGAATGAATTCAAAGGCCGCCTAAGATGTTGAGTGATAGTTTTCAATGCATGTAGTCCTCGATTTACAACCATTTGTTGAACGCTCATTCGAAAGTTACCCCGGCAATTTAAAAAAGCGTCTTTAAGATCCTCCCACTTATGACTATCATGGTTGTGTGATCAAAATCTGGGCGCTTGGAAACTGCCGTGTATTTACCATAGTTTGTAGTGTCCCAGTGATTCCTTCCCAAGCAGCTTCCAACAAGCAAAATCAATGGAGAATTCACTTAATGTTTACAGTGGGCAGCTAAGCAACTGTGGTGACAAAGGCCATGAAAACAGGCACGGCTCACTTAACGGCCACAACATTTGGCAGTGGAAACTCTGGTCCCGATTGCGGTTGTAAAACAAGGACTACCTGAGATACCATTTTTATCTGTTTATACTGGGCTTTATGAGCTTGTCTTTGAACCGGAGTCCTGCAGAATGGCGGCAGAGCTACGAATATTGTAAAATAAAGAACGACAGAGATTGTGATTCCCTGCAGTAAAGATGGCTGGAAAGATAATTTCCTAAAATGATAGAAATGGTACTCATTTCCTCTCTCCATCTGTTTTACTAAAATTGCTTAGATATATCGGATTTGTTTTATCTACCACAGAGAAATTCATTTTGCTTGGGAGCAGGGTCGGGTGCCAGTTACATTTCGCTACTGGTGCGCATCTGCACACATGTGCATGTCCCACTGCGCAATTTCACTTCTGAGCATGCTCAGGACGAGCATGCACTTCTGAGCGTGCTCAGTTGTGCTTCGGATTAAGAATAACAGGAAAGTGGGCAGTGGGCTTCTTTCAATGTGGAGAAGCCATCCAAACCCGGAAAAAAAATCTCAGAAAATTACATCATCACTGGGCTCCTATCGGTGCGCAGCACTGGACCACACCAGTAGGAAACCACCATTGCTGTGGAGGATGTTGGCCCAAGTGCTACTCAAAGCATACCTGTTCTAGGAATCTACTTTGTGCTAGGCCAGCCTTTTGGGCACCAAGCTCTGCTATGGTGGAGATTGACAATCCCTTCCCGCGCCCTTTCTGCGGACTGTTTATTTTCTCTGCTGTTTGAGAAGGTGGGATAAAGAGAAATAGGATCGTGCCCAGAGGGAAAGAATAGATATACAGGTAGTCCTTGGCTTATTGACCACAATTGAGCCTAAAATTTCCTCTGCTAAGCTAGACAAGTGAGTTTTGCCCTATTTTACGACCTTTCTTGCCACAGTTGTTAAGTGACAGCACTGCGGTTGTTACATTAGCAACACGGTGGTTACATGAATCTAGCTCCCCCATTACGTCAGAAAGTCACAAAGGTGATCCTATGATCCTGGGACACTGCAACCATCATGAATAAATGCCAGTTGCCCAAGGGTCCGAATTTTTATCATGTGACCACAGGGATGCCCACCGTAGTCATGTGAAAAACAGTCATGTCACTTTTTTCCAGTGCCGTTGTGACTTCGAACAGTCACTAAATGAATGGTTGTAAGTCAAGGAAAACTTGTGTAAGTGGACTTGCATAGAATACAACATACGAATTCTTTAAAAAAAGAAGAGAGAGTTGTACTGTACACTTTCCATAGAGATTCCCATCGGTTTGGAAATTCTTCCTGGTATTTGGACCTGAACATTTTCCTTTCCACTTTCCCCCTCCTCTCATTTTTTTTAGTGCTATGGAGGACAACTTCAGGGGAGGTTTAGAATCTGCCCTAAAGATGAGATCAATGAAAACATGACTTGGAATCTTGACCCAGCTTGGGAGTTTCTGGAAGTGTCTGGCTAGCAGCTATTAGTGGGGAAACGTTGAGCTGAAATGATTGTTGGCTGAATCTGCCAGATGTCTTGGATGATAAGTTTCAAGATTCCTAGCCAAAGGCTGGCCTGGAGGATTCCTTTCCCGAAGGCTCTGGATCGGACAGGAGACTGCCTTGCATGTGTGTCATTCGCGGATAGAGGATTGGTAGAACTGGGCTTGTTTTACCCTGCTTGTTTGTTGCTGCAGAACTGTTCTAAAACGCCCGTTTCCTCCCTCTGTTTAACCATGCAATGGATCGGCTTGAGGGTGGTTAGAGAAAGAGGAGGAAATCTCACTGTGAACTTCCACAGCTGCTTTGTTTTATTTTAGGGCTTTTTTTAAAAAATGCTTTTCATTTGCTGTTCTGTTCGGGATGTCAAAGAATGAGAAACGCACCAGGAGGAATTGCGTTCTCATTGAAGTCACTGGGCCTTCTGCTATTTGTTTAAGCAGAGCCAAGATTTCTCCCCCCTTTTAGCAACTGTTAAGGCAGGAAATAGTTTTCCCAGGTCCTTCAAAGGAAAAAGGATATTTGTACCAAAATGTCTCCCCTCGCCTCCCATTCCTCCCCCATCCTTGGTCTTCTTGCTTGTTGGCTTCCTTGCAAGCAGTTAATCTAACAGTATTTGTTTGGAAATTTGAGTTCTTTTTTCATCTAAAGTACAGAAGATTTCAGGGTGATGTGCTGTGTATTTCTTGGAGTGTAGCTTTCTTGAGCATAGTATCTTAATACGTTGGCCTAGAGCGCCATCATCGATCAGGTCCAGCCTAGTAGGGCGAATTGACTGCAGCTCCCATCATCCCCAGTTAATGTGGTGAAACAGATGTGGGATAGGAGAGCCTACGTGCTTGGAGGATGCGGATTTGTGGGTGTCAATTGGAAGTGAATATTTTTCAGCTACTAAAGGTTGTTAACTAGGCAAGTACAAGCCAGAGGCTTTTAAGAAGAAACTGGACAGTCATTTCTCTGAAGTGATATAGGGTCTTTTACTAGAGAGAAGGAACCTCCACGGTCCCTTCCAACTCTGATGAAGTTCTGTGTTCTAAACTTATTTTCTGATTGATGTGAGCAAATTCAACTTCTTGTTCTCTTAAGGCAGTGGTTCTCAACCTTTCTAATGCTGCGACCCCTTAATATAGTTGCTCATGCTGTGGTGACCCCCAACCATAAGTCTAGTGCCAATTCTCCCAACAGAGCTTTAAGCTGATTGGCAGGAAGGTCAGAGGGACAGCCCTACTGTAAATGCCTGATTGGTCAGATTGTAAAAATATGTTCCAAGGTGCCAAAATAGAAGCTTTAGTTCCTAACACCATGGGAAATTTGTCTTTTCCTGTGTTCTTAGGCGATCCCTGTAAAACGCTTGTTTGACCCCTAAGGGGGTCCCGACCCCCAGGTTGAGAACCACTGTCTTAAGGGATGAGAAATCCCAGATGAAATACTGTATGTCTCTGAGATGGATGGGGATTGACCTAGGGCACAGATGTCAAACTTGCCGTGGCACATTACTGTCACGTGACATTTTGTGATGTCTCTTCCTTTTGTGGAGCTGGGGTGGGCGTGGCCTGCATGTGACAAATCCGGCCTACGGGCCACCATTTTGACACCCCTGGAGACTCTAGTGTCTTTGATGTTCTCTGAGCTTGGTTGTTTACTTGCAGATGTTTCATTAGATAACATCATCAATGCTTCGTCTATGGCACTAGCACTGATGCTATTATCTAGTTGGGCAATGAAACATCGTCAAGAAAACAACCAAGTTCAGAGAGCTCCATGGCCTCCCTTTCAACCCTGAACTACAAATATTTCCCTTTATTGGTGTCTAGGGTTTGCATGCCCCCATGTATTTATTTATTGGTATGTTTGTTTATAGTATTTTCTTCTGCCATTAAAAAAAAAACCCAAACTTCTCTATAGCTTCTGCTTGTAAATTAGATTATTTTGTCCTGGGGCGTGCAAATCGACTTTCTCTGCAAGGCAGTGCTTTGATCAGGGAGCTGAATAGAGCCAGCTTGTGTAAGAGTGACAATTTCCTGCAGAGTCGCCTTTTTCTCCCCTCACATCATTTCTGAAACTAAGTGGTTACCAGAGAGAGAGAGAGAGAGAGAGGCCCAGCCTCACCTCATGGGCAGCCTGTGAAAGCCTTAGTAGTTCAGCTGCCCCCCCTCCCAGTAAAAAAAAACCACTCAAAACCCCCCACCCCAAACCAAAAAAAAAAGTATTATGTGTATTTTTCTGTATCCAGAACTGGAGGGCGAAGAAGGCAAGAAACCGGAGTGCTTGTGGGGGAGATGAGAGGAGAATAGAGATGGGGCGGGAGGGGAGAAAGCCCCCCCTCCCTTCCTGGCTTCTTTTCGGCAGAGATCTTTGCTTGCCTTTTCATATTCCAGCCTTGATTTGGAGGTGCTGCGTTTTCCCTTGATAGATCTGCTGGAGGCAGCCAGGCTCAGCAGTGTAGCGCCGTTTGCCCGTAGCAGCTTCCTTCATTTTCTGTACAAAGAGATGGAGGGCAGGGAGGGGGGAGAGAAGAACAGAGGGAGAGAGAGGGAGAAAGATCCAGGACACTGTTGAGACAACACTACCTCAAAGGTGCCCAGTGTGTAGCCAGGAAATAAATTACCAGCCCTTCTCTGATCTGCCACCATTTGACTCCTTTTCTTCCCTCCCTCCCTCCTTCCCCCCTCTCGCTCCCTTCCCTTTTTCTCCCCCGTCTTATTTTTATTTTAATTTCCAACTCCTTTCTGTTTATACTCCACTTTTATTCCTTGAGTTAAAGTCTCTCTCTCCCTCCCTCCCTCCCTCCTTTCCCCTCCCGCCTCTGAGTTTTCCATTTGATGTTTGACAACAGTCTTTGAAGATTTTCTACTTCAGAGTAGCTACTGATGGGCTGGTTGTACTACAGAGAGAACAAGCAGGGTTCCTCGGAGTGCGACCAACTGCTCCTGCCGAAGGCAAACGCTATTGGGGAAGATGTCACTCCATGAGGCCACAGCACTTGCTCATAAAAATCCAAAGCAGACCATGCCTAGTTGCGGTTGTCTTTTCATCCAAACATGGAGACACAACAAGCTGAACGGAGCCAGCCAGCCTGCTCCTCAGACTGAGCTGCTGCTGTCGCCCACGCTGCCAGCTAAACTTGGCTTATTGTCTCTGTCCCCTGCTCTGTGTAGAGAACCCACCGGCTCCCCAAGGAAATGACCCCCGTGGAACCCGCCACCTTCGCGGCTGAGCTCATCTCTCGGTTGGAAAAGCTCAAGCGAGAACAAGAGACCATGGATTGCTTGGAAGAGAGGCTGCAGCAAATCACAGAGGTAGGGACCTGACAACCCGCGTTTCCCCCCCCGCTCCCTTTGCATGGGTTCCTGCTTAGTGGCTCCCCGCTTTGCTGAAGGGGAGGGTGGGCGAGAGGATGGGCAGGAAGGAGAGAGAGAGAGAGAGAGAAAATGAATGAATGAATGAATGAATGAATGAATGAATGAATGAATGAATCTTGGCTCAGGTCATCCTTCTGTGAAGAAGGAGGGCCAGGTGTGGAAAGGCACTGCAGTCGCACAAGCTAATGAAACCAGAGCAACACTGCTGTGCGTGTTCGCTGCCAGATGAGGTCTCTTGGGGCTATGCGCGCAGATGCATCCAATTCTGTCAGCATCTCTGTAACTAGGCACTGGCCCCAGATATCTGTTAGGGGGATGGGAGGCGTAATGTTTGAAGAGCTTTACGAGGACCCCTTGTTGAGTTCTGCTGATTGAGTCCTTGTCCTTCACGTTTTGTCCTGAAGGATGATGAAAAGGAGATCTCTGACACGCCTGTCGCTGCTCAGGGCAACCGAGAGCTTGGAGCCGTGCAGCATCAGCAGCACCCTCTCACGCTGCTTCCCACCGGCAGCTACGAAGATGATCCTCAGGCCATTCTGGATGACCACCTGTCCCGTGTGCTTAAGACTCCCGGGTGTCAGTCTCCCGGCATGGGGCGGCATAGTCCTAGGGCTCGTTCCCCTGACCGACTCCCAGGGGGAAAGTTCTTGCTAGCCACCCCGGGCAAGAACGCTGTGCCTGCGGCTTGTGCTCTTCTCAGCAAAGGATTTGTCACCAAGCAGACCACCAAGCATGTTCACCATCATTACATCCACCATCACACCATCCCCAAAACGAAAGAGCAGATAGAAGCCGAGGCAGCCCAGCGGGTCCAATGCTTGTGCGCCGGGGGAACTGATTATTACTGCTATCCAAAATGTCGAGGACACTCAAAAGGGGCGGACCTTCCTGTCACTCAGCTGGAGCCATTCGGGTGAGTTTCCTCTTGGGGAAAAGTTCTAATGGCTTGGGGTGGCTGGGATTGGTCCTATTTGTCTAAAAACTATAAAGGGGCTGCTGGGAGTTGCTGCCACGAGGGGAGAGTGGAGATGGGACCAGGGAGGAGAAACCCTTCCAACTGGGGCATGAGGTTTTAGCGGAACTCTACCTGTGTAATGACTAGCCACCAGAAACTAAGTGTTGTTGTTCTTCTCTCTCTGATGGAAGCCTCAGCAGAACTGGGACCCTTCCCAAAAGGAACTGTAAGCTCCAGGATGGCCTCGTCCTGCCAGGTGGAGAAGGGGTTGGCCCCCCTGCCCCGCCAGGCATACCGCTACCCAGTGGGGAAGCCGATCGCTCCCAGAACGTCTGGCAGTGGATGTTGGAGAGTGAAAGACAATCTAAGCACAAGCCCCATAGGTAAATATCAACTGTCTGCACACTCTTGCTCCTGGTAAATATTTATCTATTACACAGCTGTCTATTTTTACAATCACTAAAAACAAATGAAGCTCTTTTGCTCCTCTGGTTTAATATGAAAGCTGTTCCACGAAACCAGGAAAACCACAAAAATGTCATGTTTTTGGCAAAAAAGAAATCCCTTTTCATGTTATGACAGAGTTTTATTTTCTCTCTCTCTCTTTTTTCCCCCTTCCTTCTCATTGAGAGTGCATAGAACAGAAGCTGCAATGAAAGGTGCCCCGTGTTTCAGCTTTTATAACCTTGCCCCTTTGGTCCCTTGCCTTTCTTCCAGCACGCAAAGCACGAAGAAGACCTACAATTCTGACTCCACCAGAGGCACATCTGGGGAACGTCCGGCCCGTCACCACCAGTGGGGTAACGGCAGCCACCCAAGGGCTGTGCAACCTGCCCACCCCTTTGTCCAGGATCCCGCCATGCCTCCCCTGACTCCACCCAACACCCTGGCCCAGCTGGAGGAAGCTTGCCGCAGGCTAGCTGAGGTGTCCAAGCCACAGAAACAACGGTAACCTTCCACAAATTGGGGTCAGTGAGGGGCTGCACTTACCTCCGTTTACCAGGATGCCTCCAGGCGGGTGGCGGGGATGGGCCGGGGAAGCGAAATCTTGCGCGAGGATGTGTGCGACCATGAGATTTCAGCAATTTTCGCAGACTTTTTGCTTCCACGGTTGCGCATGTCCTCATGCGCAGGAAGCAACTCTTGCACCAGGCACGCATGCCTGACTGCCAGTCAACTGGAGCTGTGCACGCAGCTCCACTTCCGCTACCGGAATGGCGTTCCCCCCCCCCGTGGGGAGAGCAGCTCCCCCCATTGGAGTGTCAAAACAGAAGCCCCCCCCCCCCCCGGGCTGGGCTGCAGGGTTGATGTCTGCTAAAAGCAATACAGTCCCCGTTGAAGACAAGAGTAGGTGGAATTTTCAGGAATAGTCCTGTAAAAACCATAGATTGCCTAACAAAAGCATCTGCGAACAGAATCTTTTCAAATTCTCTATTGTGTTGCAAAATGTAGAGTCAGATTAAATGTGTAACGTGATGAGCTAGAACAATGGCAAATAGGAGGTCAGATTCATAAAGCCCCTTTTTTCCTCAGGAGAGATTTAAATTTGTTTATGGTTGTTTGTGTATTGGCTACTGGGCTTTTAAGCCACTCAGTTCAAACTGACTCTGAGTAACATACAATTTTCCCCAAATCTGTAGCTTGGTTAAAATAGACAGGTAGGCTAATAAAAACTGGATTGAAAGATAATGATCCATATTTGACCCCAACAGCCTAAAGCTTTTTCATTTTTATTTTTGAGATATTTTTGAAAGATGAAACAAAAGAGCTGATACTGGCTTGATTTTATGAGTTAGTTTTTGGCTTGTTCAAGCTGTTGCATGGACTTATTTATTTATGAAATTCAATTTTTTTTGCCCACATCACTATCAAGTGATTCTTAGGTTTTTGGAACAGTCAGGATGCACCCTACCAATTGCAATCTCTCTAGTCAAAGTAATGTGAATCTTCCAATTTAACCTGGCTTGTTCGGTTTCCTTAATGAATGCTTCTGAAATAGAAACCAGTTAAATGGTGGGATTAAAGCTTTAGCTTTTCTTTGGATGATGCTAAGATAGTGTAGGCAAGGGTGGGCAATTAATTTTGCCATGGGGCCGCATGAGAAATTGGGATGGTTTTAGAGGGCCGGACTAAAACGCTGACCACTCTAAAGACCCAGACCCACTCTACAGACCCCTAATTGTTTGCTTTACGGCAACATGGTGCACCGCAGTCACTGTGCTGGAGTGTTTGTGTGTTTTCTGTGCTCAGCCGCTCTTGGTAGGAGGTTGGGGTCCGCTCCACTGCGAGGATGAAAGAGCTCACCGCATCTGCTGGGATTCCTCCGGTTCCGGCTTTCCTCACGATTCATCAGGAAAGCAGGGACCGGAGGAGTCCCGGCAGACGCAGTGACCACTTTCATCCTCACACTGGAGCGGACCCCAACCTCCACGGACCGGTCACAGATAGTGGGCAGGCCGGATGTGGCCTGCGGGCCACCCCTTACCCAGGTCTGTTTTAGTATATGTAAAATTTCCTTGCTCGTTTCAGCACATCAGTCTTGAGTGCATAAATGGGATTTGGAGACGGTATTAATGGTTTTCCTGTATCTCTCTTCCCCTTCCTCTCCCATTTCCCAATCCTTCAGATGTTCAACTTCAAATCAGCTTAGAGATCGAAACCACTTGGCTTCAGTACCAGGAGGGAACGGCCCTTGCTGCACGACAAACACAGCATCAGAAGAGTGAGTGCAACAGTAGACAGCTGCTGGTTCCCTATTTTCCCCCCTTCCCAAATCCAATTTTATTGCTTTGGAAGTGGAATATTTACAAGGGAGTTTGGATTCTCTCTCTCTTTTTTTAAAGGCCTATAGCGAAAACCAAACATTTTCAAATCTTGGTTCTCTAACTCTCTTGTTCTTTTTGTTTGCATTCCAGTTAAATGGACAAAGATTGGTGGATTAGTCTAATTACAGGATAGTTCTTCTTTGACAAGGAATCTGCCAGAGTCTAAATAATTAAAGTTTTCTTTCTTAGATGCTGCATCTTAAGCAATGAGTAATGTTTGAAGTCCAAGCTTAGCCACATGACTATCCCTTTTCATTTTTAATTGGCTGACCTTAAGCCAGCTGTCTGTGCTAGTGCTTTTTTGTGTGCTTCCTGAAACCACTCTACAAAGACTTGGAACAAATTAGGAAGAGAAAATTATGGCAGAGTAGCCTTTGGTGACCTTTAGATGTGCAAAGTCTGGCTTGTCTCAGAGACAGCCTTGTCTTCATGCTACTGAAGAGTCTTATTTCTGCAACAGGTTCTGTTTTCTTGAGGTTCCCAAGGTGGAACCAGAACTTGGTTTTCTCTTCCCTTTGACAGTGGTGTCAAAGTATGAACACAGATGTGGCATGTCTCTGTTTTTCCTCCCGCCCAGGTTCGAAATACAAAAACAGGGGCAGCTTTTGATGTGCTGTTCCACACAAATTAGGGCTTTCTAAATTGAGTTCGGTGTAAAGGAATGCATATATCGAATATAGCTATAGGCCACTTCCTTGGCATTGTAGGTGGATTGGAAGATCTGAAAGGTGTTAGGCTATGGGTAGAACGTTATGGAGAGAATTTTTCTATCCATCACTAGGGGTTGAGGATGGTTTGATGACACATACGTATGTGAAAGTTAGAGCACTTTCAAAGTTTGGGCTATGGACCTTAGACTTCCTCTGCCATGTGAAATAAACATTGCAAATTATTGTGGAGGTTCAGATGTAGATGCTACAGAGTTATCCAAACATTAAGCAGTTGGGCCATCCATTAAACAAAGAACTGCTTTTGTGTTCCATCCTGGAACTTTAGACAATATTGGTCCCTTCATTTCTTCTCTTTACTACTATCTTTGTACACACACACAACACATACACATCCTGTGCAGAATAGGGGATAAGCAAATAAATGGGGTAAATCTGGAGGCATCTCTGCTTAGTTCCAAGCACTTTGGTGAATGGTAAGAAATGACCAGAATGAAGTATTTGAAACAATCTGAAGATGAACCAATCACATTTGTAATTAGGTAGTTTGTGCACCATGAACACCCAAAAGCTCTGTAGAACAGTTGGACTATATGAAGTTTCCCAAGGTTGGGGTATGTTCTACACCCAGGGAAGTGAGATGTTTTAGGCCACAGGAAAGCACATTGCTGAGCCCCCACCTCACATGGAATAGGGACCGCTGGCATGCCAAGCCCTTGCTACAGGAATGCACAGGAGGGATATCCCCGTAGGTCCCTTGGAATCGAAGGCAAATCAGCATCCGGTACGGCATCTGCAGCATTGAGGTTATCATGACTGTATTGATGGTTAGCAGATAGGCTATTGGACTTTGGGATGACTGTAGCATCCAAGCCTGTGATATCTTCATAGGAAGACCCATATAGAATGTTCTTAGTCAAGAATGTCCCAATCCAGATAAGTCTGTACTTGACACACTAACAAGAGGTAGGCAAAAGCTTTCTTAGCCATACCTTAAACCTGATGAACTCGGAACTTGGATAAGGCCAGACTTATCTCAGACATTGAGCAATACTGACTTGAAGAGGTTTAATTTAAGGTTGTTTTGACTCACAACTTCTAAGCCCTGGGGCAGGACTTCTGCAAGATTTCTGGCTCAGCCTGGGATGGAGATGCTGTACATAATGGCAATATTTCACCATTATCTCACTAATGGTTTCATATAAATACTGAATAATTTGGCCATAGTAGCAAAGGAAGAAGAAGCACTGCAAAAATGTGTTTCCCATCCCCAACTCTTGCATAGTGTCCAAATGTATACAATGGACTATTGTATTGAAGCGCAATGAGAAGAATAATAGTTCTAGCACAGATTAAGCCTCTTCATTTTGGACTTGAAAAAGATAATTCACTTTTGCAAAAGAGGCATGGTTTATTTGTAATCTATAGTTTGAAATCATGGTTGGTTGTAGAGATTGTGGCTGTGACTAAATATGTGCAGAAAAAAAACCACCCTTGGTTTCTTTATAGGTTTCTGGCTTATCATTGGATTGTTTTGGGGTTCTACCCATTTACTTAGTCAGTTCACAAGACCGGCTAAAAAAAGGAAGCAGACAATTCAGAGAGTGGTCACATAAGCCATGAGTATTTTGCTTTTCTGCAAGACTTATTCTGGTTTGTTTCAGCTTATTCAAGCCATAGTTTAAGGAAGTCTTGGTGTAGAATCATGTAACAATTCCCCCAATGTTTTCGTAAAATTAATATGGAATGCAAAAGTTGTACATGACATGACAGCAGAATTATTGATAAAGTAGAATTTGAAGTCTATGGTCAGTAACTTGCTATATAAGGGCAGTTAGAAATTATGTAAAGCCCAGTAGTTTTATGGCTGCTTGACCAGTCCCAGTAAATCTTCATGGATATCTATTGAGGATTTTTAATAACAAATTAACACAAGAAAAAAAAATCTGAAACTTTCTTGACAGCCAAGACATTTTATACATAATATGAGGGTATTTTTTTAAAAAATAACTCCAAAATCTCAGTGGAACACTTCCTTTAGCAATGTTTTATTCTCTGAATCCACATGTAAAAGTTTCTGTGACTGAGAACCGTTGAACCAGTTGGTTTCAGATATTGTACAAATTTATTATTAGCTCTCTATTTAGTTACTTCGACTCCAGTCACTGTGGTTTATAAATGCCTCTTCCATGGCCTAGCCTGGAATGGCAACACAGATATGTATAAATTAATCCAAAAACTACAGAAAACAAGTTATGGCTTGGGATTTGCCATTGTCTTTTAAAGAACCAAGTACAACCTTTTTGGTATCAAGGACCGGTTGGTCTTGAGGTAGTTCTTAAGCAGACAGTGAATGGTCCTACCAATTCTATCAGTTTTCAGGATTCTTTTACTGAATGTTGGTTGGCTCTTTCTTCAGAACCCTTGTTCCTTTCTCTTTTTGACATCTCTTATTTAACATCCCCATCATCCCAGCACCCTTAATGCTAAGGACTGAACTGTCACTTGAAAAGTATTTTTAGTCCTAAGGATTGTTTACAGATTCAGGAGTGCAATTTGTCCTTCACTTCTCTAATTAACTGTAGCAACATGAAATTGGGGATCCAAGGATAGGCAAACCAACTAGAGTATCCAACCAGTTGAACTGAACAAATGGCTGAAGCAATGCGGGTGTCATTGTATTATTGTACATCACTTGATCATCTGCTTTAGTGATCAGCCCACATAGGGTTCCCTTCATTAGTTCCCTGGTGTAGCTGAAAGGTTTTTTTGGAAAAATTGCTAGAGGGTCTGAACAATCTGCCCAAATACATCCAATAATTCAGGATTGGGATAATCCTACAGCTGCAGAGTCGTGTCCCCTTCATCTGGACATGAAAACAATGTAGAATGGCCTTGTTGAATAGAAACATAGAAGATTGACGGCAGAAAAAGTCCTCATAGTCCATTTAGTCTGCCCTTATACTATTTCCTGTATTTTATCTTAGGATGGGAATAGTCAAGGGTTGCAGATATCATTGCCCTGTTAAGCAAATCCCTTTCCAAAATATTTAGACACCAAATATGTACAAGACTGTATATCTCCCACTGAAAACTTTGCACAATACAGTACATGCCTTGGTCTTTGTTTTTAACCCTTTTCCCGCAATCAGAATTCCCATTTTTTAAATGACCCAGCAGCAATGTTTGTCGACATAGTGGGCCATGAGTTTGCAATCACCATCCAAATTGTGGAGCTAGTTAATAACAACAAGGGTGGTTGAAGTCCACACCGTCAGACAGCAGATAGAGGGAAGGCTACCTGACTATTTAATACACAAAAAAGTCTCCAGCTTTGCTTTCTTCAATTTTTCAATTACTTGATGTGGTTAGTTGACTCTCTACGCCTTTGTGTAATTGTGCCTCTGAGTGTGACATAAATGTTTTGTAAATGTTGTGAAGCCATACTTATTTTCTCTCCCTCCCTCCTTTATGTTTCAGTCACAAAGAACCAAAGAAACTCCCTGTTGTTCACTCCTCCCAGCCTAGTGAGTTGGTTGTCACTTATTTTTTCTGTGGAGAAGAAATTCCCTACAGGAGGCTGTTAAAGGCCCCGAGCCTGACACTTGGGCACTTTAAAGAGCAGCTGAGCAAAAAGGGAAATTATAGGTAAGCATCTTTGTGGTTTCTTTCTTCTTTTTCTTGTGTTTGCACAGACTGACTGCCAAAATAACCACGATGTATTTGTAAGCAGCCTCCCACAAGGAAAGGTTTATTGTTCTCTTTTGAAGGTTGGCTGCAACTCCTCACTAGATGAAGTTTTTCTGACTTCTTTATGTTTACCCACCCAGCAATAGTACTCAGCAGGTGGGTCGGTTGCTCCAGCAACCGAACTGAGATCTCATCCGGTGAGTAGATGTGAGATTGTCGGCTGGCTTGCCTTTTGCAAGTAGACAGACTTGCATAATAGGTATCTCTTCAAAGACCTTATTTCCTTTCTGCGATGATATACTGCTGCTTTAGAAGTTTCCTTTCTTTCATCAGTTTGGTTATACTTTACCTGATTGTTCTGATTTCGCCTTTTGGGCCCTAAAAAAAATATTAAAAGGAACTGGATAATCATCTACTATGGAGATACTAATGGAAGTAAAATTGCTGAGACCTACATCTGATAGCTACAGTACAAATGAGTACATATATTCCTGCATCTTGTTTATAAGAGGAAGGGTCTCTAAAATGTGTTTTTTTCTCCTTTGGTATTGGTTGATTTAGCTTTACATATTAAACAATCAAGGGTTACCAAAGCCCCAATTGGTCGTGCAAAATATTGTAACCTAATCTGTGAAAGTCAATGGCTAACTGACTTTGACTATTGCGCTTACTGAAGTATTTGCTCAAATGCCATCTGTTAGGAAAGAGTTGGGGCTTCTTTTGAGGAAAGATATTCCAATGCGTGCTGCAAAATTAGAGTGTATTATCCAGTAAAGTCCTGAGGGCAGATTTACCCAGCAGATAACATCAGCGGGACCTTTTGATCTCCATACCTGTCTCCTTTCTAACCCATCTATCAGTCTTCTTCCTTATTTTGGGTTGACTTTTAAAGTCCTCCTAAAGGGCTTATGACCTATCTTAGGACTTCCTATGTAATTATTCAGAGAATCAACTTGTCCCATCTCCCTGTTACTGAGGTCATACATATTAAGCAGGAGTTATTACCTCTGGCTATGGCAGAGAACATCTCGAGGAATGCTTTATTGCTCCATTGGAACAGGTGCGGCTTCCTTTCACAATATGACCCACTAACCCAGTGGTTTCCAAAGTGGGGGCCACGTCCTACAGAGGGGCAATTTGACTTTTAATGGGCCCATTTTGAACCTTTTGTTTAAACCAAGTTAATGCCTGTTAGGCTTCCTCTGCATGAGTAGGAGTTAATTTTTTGAAAAGTAAGAATTATATGTCACAAGGCATCAGGATTTAAAAGATGCTTAGGGGGAGCATGCCCCCCCCCAAAAAGGTTGGGAACCATTTGGGGTGGATTCTGACTTACCTCGCTGCCAGTTCGCTTCCTCACGTGCCATACAGGCGCACACATGTGCAGTGCTAAAAACCCAACTTCTGCACATGTGCAGAAGTGAAAAACAAGATGGCGGCTCCTATGGCACCACCGAGAGCCAATTTGGGAGGGTGTCCAGCCGGCCATTGATGCTGATTGAGCGAGCAGGGGGAAATTCCCGCTACAGATTCTATAGAAGTGGTCAGAACCGGCAGGAACCCACCTCTGGAACCACTGCTCTAACTCAAAAGTGAACAACATGGGGGCCGCAGCAACTATCTTCCATTATTGCCCTGAAAGAACAATCTGCAATCTTCCAGGTGTTTTTTTTTACATCATTCCAGTCAAAGCTTCTAAGTTTTATGAAAAAGAAGCAGTTAGGAAGCATTGGAATAAAAGTTTGAATTTACTTCGTCTCTAATTGATTGAGCTCATCAATTACCCCAAGATTACTGCTAGACTCATGCTGACATTGAAAACAAAACTTCCAAGTAGTCACAGGTATTTTGGGAAGATCTACACCTTAAAATGTTTTTTATTTAAAATAAAATATATATAAATAAGAAGATTTATTTATTTTCTAAAGGCAGGGCCTGGATAGGCATCAAAGTCCTCTACTGGAGGAGACTTTAGTCTCTCTGTCTCTGTAGGGGAGAGGATGGGGATTTGCAAAAAGAACCTCTATATTTTTGGAACTTGCTCTCCAAAGAGACTTGCTTGTCCTTGACTGTTTTGGCACCAGTTTTTAACCTGCCTGCATTTTTGGATGGGTTAGCTGACATTTACAGAGATTTCCTCTGTTGCTTGGTTATTATTTTATGACTACCTGCTGTTTTAAAGGATGCACCTTAAGGTACTTCTGAATAGCTGCCTAGCCCTGACCAAAACTAGACTGTAAATGCTTGAAATACTTAAGGCCCATCTTTACAGATCAAAGGCTATCTGTGTTAACCAGAATTGTACGTTGACTGATAGGAACTCCTTATGGTTTGTGCTTTGTAGGAAGCAACACCAGTATGGAAACTCTGCCAGGGAGTTTCCCATTCCATTCCTGATCCTAGCCTCAAATGAAGGGTTCCCTGATTTAATTAACTAGAACCAAACTATGTGGATGGTATTGAATGAATGGAGGTTAAAGGCACTGAGAAGGACTTGTGTGGTTAAAACTCTTATTGTCTAACCTCCCACTGGAATAATATGGAGTCTCAGAATCTTATTTTAGATCGGTGATGACAGCTTACTCCAGAGCCTTAGATGGAATTTTGAGAGACATAATGTATCTCTGTAATCTATAATGTCTGTAATCTTTGTTGAGGCTAAAACTGGATATATAGATTTTACATATATTGTTCTGAATTGTGTATTCTCACTGAAACTGCCTCATAAGCTAAATGTGTACCTTAATCCATCTTCAGCCTGTTGGCAGTACAGATAGGTTTCGACTGATGATCACAAGAGCTGGGTGGTGCAGTGGTTAGAGCAGGGGTAGGCAACATTGGTTCTTCTATGACTTGTGGTCTTCAACTCCCAGAATTCCTGCGCCAATCATGCTAGCTCAGGAATTCTGGGAGTTGAAGTCCACATGTCATAGAAGAGCCAGTGTTGCCTACCCCTGGGTTAGAGTGCAGCACTGCAGGCTATTTCAGCTAACTTCTAGCTGTAGTTCAGCAGTTCAAATCTCACTACCAGCTCAAGGTTGACTCAGCCTTCCATCCTTCCGAGGTGGGTAAAATGGGGACCCAGATTGTTGGGAGCAAAATGCCGATTCTGTAAATTACTTAGAGAGGGCTTTAAAAGCACTAGGAAGCGGTATATAAGTCTAAACACTATTGCTAAATGCTATAATTGTGCCCAAAATTTCCATTGCTAAGCAAGACAGCTGTTAAGTGAGTTTTGCTCCATTTACCAACCTTTCTTGCCACAATTGTTAAGCGAATCATTGTAATTGTTTAAGTTAGTAACACAGTTGTTAAGTGAATCTGGCTTTCCCATTGATTTTGCTTGCCAGAAGTCTGCAAAGGGGGGGGGGAATCACATGGCCCGTGAACATTGCAACCATCATAAATATGAGCCAGTTGCCAAGCATCCAAATGTTGATTGCGTGACCATGGGGATGTTGCAACAGTCGTATGTGTGGAAAAAAAGATCATAAGTCACTTTTCCCTCCCACTACTGTTATAACTTCAAACGGTCACTAAATGAAAGGTTGTAAGTTGAGGACTGTCTTAATAAGAGGGAGATGGGCTGGTCTGATAGATAGAGATTTGCTTACTTTTGTGATAAGCACCCTGCTAGGAATTGAACATCCTCCCACGATGGAAATTCGGGACCTTCTAGATATAATTAGACTAACTCCCATTTTTCTTAAAATTGGCCATTGGGGCTGAGTCCCATTTAAATCTCACATGGAAAGCCATGGTTCCAAATCCTATGGCATACATATTGTGACAGGTTTTCACATGGTTTATCTTCAGTATAGCGTAAGATAAAAGCTCAGGGGTAACCACTTTCATACAGTTATAATGTTTATTTAGCAGCCCCCCCAAACTTGTAGCCTAACTTTCAATAGGATACACCACAGTTACAGTTCTACAGGAGGTCATCTGTAAGGACACTAGGCTTGACCATTAAAAAAAAATCCCATTCCATTGAAGTAATGGAATTCCCACATGTTCATCATGTCCGTGTGGGCCAAGATTTTGGGGCCTGTGGCTACTGAACATTTATCGCCTCCATCTTTGCAAAGATGGAAGTGATGAATGTACAGTAGCCACAGGCTCAAAAATCTTGGTCCACTGGATGGGACTTTTTTTTAAAAAAAAAAATATTTTCCTCACAGAGAAATTTGTTCTTAGCAAGTTCTGAAGTTAACAGCCCTATGCATGGTGCTGCGTATAGTGGTAGACTGGGAAGTCCTTGTTTTTAGACAGCACCGGTGTGTATGTGTGTATAGAAATGTCGTGAAAAGTGATCCACCTAAACTCAAAAACTCTCTGAGCATTGCAACTTGAACCTTGGCATGAGGTAATTATTGGCTGGACTTTCAAACAATTCTCTTAGTGAGCAACGTCACAATGTCACTGAAGAAAGTTGACGAGAGAGTTTTTTCACACTTAACGACCGTTGCAGCATCCCTGGGATCACGTGATCAAAATTTGGGTATTTGGCAACCCAGCCATGTATTTACGATGCTTGCCGTGTCCCGAGAGGTCACGTGATTGCCTTTTGTGACCTTCTGACAAGCAAAATCAATGGGGGAGCCAGATTCGCTTCACAACTGCGGCGCTAACTGAACAACTGTGGTTGATTCACTGGCGAATTGTGGCCAGAAAGGTGATAACATGGGGCAAAACGTCACTTGTCTTGCTCAATAACGGAAATTTTATGCTTTATTACCGTCCTATGTCGAGGACTACCCCTTTGCGTTAACAGGACCATGATGAAGTTTTTTAATTTTGTTACATCTGTGAATAAAAGAAACATAGGCCCAAATCTGGTGTGTATGTGTATGTGTTTTTATCTTGCACAGACACAAGGTGAAACTAATTATCTAAATGTGTTGTACCCCCAGGGAATCATTTTGATCTAAAGCTTTGATTCCCCCCTCCTCCTCCTCCTTGTGGCTGGACTTGGAGTGAAACTGCAGGTGACCTTCAGGGAAGAGGGCCATACTGCCCGGAATAGCAGTGATTGCTTAGGGAAGGACTAGCCACTCACTCTTGGTCACATCTGGCATTGATTTTGTTCTAAGGCCCTCTTAATAAGCATGCCTTTGAAGCCTGTGCCTTTCATTTTAAGACACAAAGACATGCTGCATCCATGGCTGACACTCCACATTCTTGATTGAATGAGTCAGTTTGCAGCCTAGGTGCCTCCGGGTTTTGTTTTTGTTTTTGGTTGGGTACTTTCAGTCAGCACAGAGGATTTAGGGCACCCAAGCGGCTTAAAGAGAAAGCGTAGAGTTCAGGTTTGTCCCTTACTTGGACGCGTTTGTACACACACACACACACACACACACTGAACAGGGTAGAGTATCACAGCAAGAGGAAAGTAAACACAAGAACAAGGGGACACAATCTGAAGTTAGTTGGGGGAAAGATCAAAAGCAACATGAGAAAATATTATTTTACTGAAAGAGAAGTAGATGCTTGGAACAAACTTCCAGCAGACGTGGTTGGTCAATCCACAGTAACTGAATTTAAACATGCCTGGGATAAACATATATCCATCCTAAGATAAAATACAGGAAATAGTATAAAGGGTAGACTAGATGAAACATGAGGTCTTTTTCTGCCATCAATCTTCTATGTTTCTAAGAGCAAAGAGAGGAAGCCCAACTTTATAGCCTGAAAGGTTTATTTATTTATTAGAGTTGGGAGGGACCTTGTAGGTCATCTAGTCCAACCCCCCACTTAAGAAGGAGTCCCTATACCACTTCGGACAAATGGCAGTCCAATCTCCCCTTGAAAGTCTCAAGTGTTGGAGCTCTCACAACCTCCACAGGCAAGCTGTTCCACTGGCTGGTCATTTTCACCACCAGAAAGTTCCTCCTTATTTCCAGGTTGCCAGATACGGGAGAAAGAAGGGATGGGTAGGAGTTAGGACAAGGCGGGGAAAGAAGCAGAAGTTACTTCAAAAGCGGCCTTTTCGGTGGGAAGTCCACCTCAGAGTGTTTTGAGAGATTGCGAGGGACAGAGAGATATTTTTGAGGGAAAGATACTCAGTCTGGGTTCCCTCCCTTCCTTTTGCGCTCTCCCTCCTTTTTTGCCCTTCTCTGTGAGAAATTAACTTGCAGTTATGGAAAACATCACACTGTGTCTTGTTTCCCCCCCCCCCTTCTGCTCCCCCAAGAAAATAAAATGTGGTGTTCAAACAAAGAATTTTGTCAACGCTGCCAGGGCCCGAGATCAAGGGGGAAGTTATTGCTACAGCTGTTTATCCTCTTGGAAGGGAGGAGATAAAACTGAGCAAAAAGTCCTTTTTGTGCCTCATTCAAAGGCTTTCCTCCCGCCCCCCCCCGCCCCCCTGCCCCCCCTTGCCTGCTGGCTTGCGGGATTTCTAGAAGGAAGTTTCATTGTACTTGAGTTTGGGGTCAGGAAAGGGGGCTCTGCAGAGGGACAGTCCTGGCTTAACTGAAATGAATGGATTTGGTTACATTCCTGGGATCATCTGGAAGTAGCGGAAAGGGAGGAAGAGGGACTGAACAGTTTCCTCATTGAGTCAAAGAGATCTTGTGCTACAGAGAGTCCTCAGAATTATGACGATGCGGTTTTTGTGACTGTTCAAAGTTACAACAGCAATGGAAAAAGCGGATTTATGAACGCGAGGTGCTTTTCTTTTTTTTTCAAGACGCAATGGGACTTTCTGGTTTTTCTTTGAAGACGTTTCACATCTCATCCAAGAAGCTTCTCCGGCTCTGAAGAAGAGCTGAATTCAAAGCTGAAGAAGCGAAATGTCTTCAGACAAAACACACACATCAGAAAGTCCAGTTGCCTTTTGGAAAAAGCACTTTTTGGACAACTATGTCCTGGATGATTGAGAATCTCCATTAGACATTTATGTATTCAACCTCTATGCCGTCCAATCCCGAAGTTTAGGGATTTATGAACTTTTTTCACACTTTCTATCATGGCAACATCTGTGTCATGTGATCAAAATTTGGGTACTTGGCAACTGGCGTTTGCAATATCTCAGGGGTCATGTGATCACCTTGTGTGGCCTTCTGACAGGTAATGTCCATGGGGAAGGCAGATTCGCTCAACAACTGTGTTAACAGCAGCGATTCACTTAACAACCATGATAAGAAAGGTTGTAAAATGAGGCACAACTCACTTCACAACCTCCTTGCTTAGCGACCAAAATTTTGGACACAGTTGTGATCATAAATCAAGGACTGCCTGTATCTTCGTAATCCAAATCTGATAAAAAGAACCACAAGTTGGTACAGTCGTTGGTTTTCCCTCTCAGTCCAAAATTTCCTGAGTTCCATTCCAAAGGAAGGGGCCTTCTTGACAAAAAAGATATTCAACATGTCCTCCCCATCCTTTAGGACAGGGGTCTCCAACCTTGATAACGTTAAGATTTGTGGACTTCAACTCCCAGAGTTGAATTCCGGGAGTTGAATTTTGGGAGTTGAATTTTGGGAGTTGAATTCTGGGAGTTGAATTCTGGAAGTTGAATTCTGGGAGTTGAATTCTGGGAGTTGAAGTCCACAAGTCTTAAAGTTACCAAGGTTGGAGACCTCTGCTTTAGTATGGGACTTTAAAAAAAATCAAATCATAAAAACTTTCCAATCCGTGGTGATGTCAATCGGCCGACCGGTTGATCCATCTACCCATTCTTGGAGGAGATTCTTTGGATTCGGCAACCTTTTGCTTCCTTCCTTTGGTGTCTACTTGGGGAGAGAGCTCCCTTGCTGATAAGGGGAAGGATGACAGCTCAGGGAAGACAGACAGCCCAGCCTGGGAGCACCGAGGGCCATGTGTCTGTCTGTGTACGGAGTAGTAGACAAGCAGGCTCCCCAAATGCTAACTCTCTGAATGGAAGGCCTTCATTTGGTGCATATGCAATTAAGCAGCCTGAGAAGGAGGCAGTAAGTTGGACGGGAGGATAAAAGGAACCTTTAATCAAGAAGCTGAACGGTCTAATTCAGGATAATAGAGGGGTCCTTACTGTTTGACACAAGAGGGGAAGGGGTGCTCTTTTTTGTCTGGGTGAGCCCTGGCTTCATGATCTATGCTCCCGAGCCAAAGAAAAGGAGAGGGGGACACCGCTGCGTGACCTTTCAGTGTCAAATATTGCCCCCGCCAAGCCGAGATTCGCTCATTATGTAAGAGCTGCTAAGAGATATCGGGAGCGTGACTATGCAGTAACCTCTCTATGGCTTTGAAAGTGGGGGATTCTGCATTGCTCTCTTGTTTCAGAAAGCGGCAGAAGGCTTGAACGCTTTCCCAAGAGCAACGAAAAGGAAAGGAAAAGTATTTGCACTCTAATGAAAGATTCTAAACGGCAGGAGTGATGCTCTAAGGAACAGATTAATAATTGGTTTTGTTTTAGATTTTTGTTTCCTTAAATCAAATGCTTGGCGAAGAAAAACTGTGCTCTCCTGCCAATACCTATGAATGACTTCAAAGGTTCTCCTCTCCCTTCACTTTGTTTTTTAATTTACTGACCCATTCAGAGTACTTCCCCCCCTCTCACTTTCTCCCTCTCTTGTCCAAGAGCCTTTTCTTAGCTGCTATTCAATTGGCTGACCATGCACTTGTCCATCCAGGATATTTCTTGGAGTCCAGCAGCTGGTTTGCTGCTGTAGTGAATTATTCTTGTATAGGGCTGCCCATTAAACAGAGGCAGACAAATGAAATTGGTCATACTTGATTGACAGATGATAAATGGCAAGTCTGCCATTGATATTAATCAGAAAATTGAAATCATTTCCGGATGGAAGGGCTGATTGATTCTTTGAGAATCAGGGTCCTATTGCAGTCACCTTGGAATTAAAAAGAATGAAACATAGCTCTTCTATGTTAACTTTCCCTATAAGCAGGGAAAGAGATAATCCGAATATTGCTAGACTACAACTCCCAACAACCCTTTCTCTTGATTGTATGGGCTGCTGGCCTTTGTTGTTTCAGCAACATCTGGAAAAATTCTGCCTTCTTTCTACTGTAGGGCAGGGCTGTCAAACTCACAACCCATGGGCTGGATGTGTCAAATGCTGGCCATGGCCATTTTAGCGAAGGGGGGGGGGGAGTTTCAATATGTCACATGACGACGACGTGACAACATGAGTTTGACATACTATGTAGTGCTTCAAATATGTGCCTTTCTTTTTATATTTCAATATAGATGTATCCTAAATTAGCCTTCTCTTACCTCCTGAGATATGAAATTTAAATCCCAGATTGGAGATGACTGAAAAGTCTAGAGATTTGAGGCCCATAGATTTGGATGGTGCCAAAATAAGAGAAGACTGTATTGGGTCATTTGTTCCAGACTTTGAGTCTGAGAAGGGACAATAAACACGATGGTGTTGTTTTGGACGATCATGGTACTTTAAAGCCTGCAAAATGATAACTCTGCTTCATGCTTTGTCAGCAACTTCTGGGAGGGCTCGAGTAACTTGGTTGCGAGCGCACTGACAATTATGTGATCCAGCACTCTGCTATCATCTTTGTCAATGTCTCCAACAGATTGGGGAGGGGAGGGGGTTGTTTGACCATGTTCACAAGCTTTATTCTGATTTGCATATTGTACCACCCATCCAAGATAATTTTACTAGGCACAGGACAAACTGGACCATAAATCAGTGCAGGGATCATTTTAGTGGTTGAAATTTGGATAATGTGAACTGCTATTTATTATGTCCATGGACGTTTGCAATGGTTTTGCATTACAATTGGCATGAGACTCGTTGAGTACTCAAGAGAGACCTCCGGGTCACTAAAACCCAGGAGCGGGCCATTAATTTTCCAAAAGGACTACTTGAGCAACTAGGATTTTTGTGTAGAGCCAAACAAATAGGGCTGTGTGGGTGCATAGGCACAAACACACACACTTAGGTAATTTTTTTAAAAAAAATACCAATCACCTTCGAAATAAAACCAATATGGTTGTATTGCATTCATGGCATACACTTACTTAATTTCTTATTTGATTTTTTAATTTCTTTTTAACTTCATGTGGCTGAACAGGGAGCAAGGGCCAGATCCGGTCTGAGGGTTATAAAACGCCCAGGCCTGCTGTAATGTATGCTTTTAAATATTTGCCTTTGTAGTAAACTATATGCATAGTTAAAGTGGTAAATAAGACATTACCATTAGAACTAATATTTATTTTAATTTTTTCGGTACAGTGTTCCCTCGATTTTCGCGGGTTTGAACTTCGCGAAAAGTCTATACCACGGTTTTTCCAAAATATTAAATAAAAAATACTTCATGGGTTTTTTCCCTATACCACAGTTTTTCCCACCCGATGACGTCATATGTCATCGCCAAACTTTCGTCTGCCTTTAATAAATATTTTTTAAAATAAACTTTAATAAATAAACACAGTGAGTAATAATCTAAATGGTTGCTAAGGGAATGGGAAATTGTAATTTAGGGGTTTAAAGTGTTAAGGGAAGGCTTGTGATACTGTTCATAGCCAAAAATAGTGTATATACTTCCGCATCTCTACTTCGTGGAAATTCGACTTTCGCGGGTGGTCTCGGAACGGATCCCCCGCAAAAATCGAGGGAACACTGTATACCAAAAGCAATCACAAGTAATTACTAGGATACTGTATCATCACCTCTATTGGTTCAAATTCCTTTGAATGTAGAAGACAAAAAAGTAATAATTGATGATGGGTAACAGCTATTTATTTATCAATTCATTTATTTGATTCAATTTGGACACTGCATGGCTCAGCTGACCTTGGGCAGCTCAAAAATCCAATACAAGCCAAACCAAGCCAAGATCCAGTCACTTAGACAAAAACAAATCTAACAATGGATTATATTCATATGCTATTAAGTATCACGTGCTTGGAGGAATTTGTTCAATTGCTTTGATTTAACTGCCTAGTCTAATCACAAATGCACAGGGCACCAAATTAGATCCTGGTTGGTTTTGTTTTTGTTTCTTGATTTGCTCTAGCTGGAAATATATGAGTTTGGAAGTTGGGAAGGAAACTTTGGAATCCAGATATGAAATGTTGGGTGGTTTTGCTGCAATGAAAAATATTTTGATTCCAAAATACACTCTACTTATTTTTGCATATGTTGATTTCAGGTATTACTTCAAAAAAGCAAGCGATGAGTTCGACTGTGGGGCAGTCTTCGAAGAAATCTGGAATGATGATGCCACTCTGCCAATGTACGAAGGCAGAATTCTTGGAAAAGTTGAGAGGATTGATTGACTGGTTCTGATTGACTGGTTCTGAGTGGCGTATAGTCTATGTGAGCCTATTTAAGAAGATATAAGCTACGGATGCTGGCCTTTGGATGTAAAACCACCAAGCAAAAGATTTTTGAAGGAAGGTTTGAACCCATGAAGAAGCAACACACTGAGGTCTGTGAAGACTTTGCCAAATCAGCCTTAGCAAAAAAAAAAATAAGAAAAATAAGACGTGTCTATTGAGCTAGATGCCAAGATGTTAACAACTCTGAACTATTTATTAAAAATATGGTCGCTCCAGGTGATTTGAAGATGATGTTCTCAGAGACTTTGCATATAGAAAATATATGGCTTCCTAACGATCCTGTACTTAATGATTTAGAAACTCTGTATAGCTTACCTTATAATAATCCTTATTGATATTTATTGAACATTCTAGGGGTTCCCCCCCCCCTTTAAATCCATTTTATGGATATGCTGCTTTAAAAAGACGGAGAAAAGAGGGGATGTGATGTAAAGAAAAAGGGGTGTTTTATATTTTATTTTTTACATCGTTTCCACAGTCTAAATAAATGTGTCCTTTACTGAAATGAGCATCTTGTTTCTGCCACTTTAGAAGACCCAACTGGAATTGTACGCTCTTCAGAGGTTTTATTTCTTTGGGAAGGGGATGAGAAGGGAAAAGGTAAGTCCGTTCTACAGAATAGGATATTTTGATCAACGATGCTCGAGTTTTTGTGCCGGGAAAACATTCCCAATTGCCTAAAACAGTCTCTAGGACAGTGGTTCTCAACCTGTGATCCACAGATCCCTGGAGGGCTATGAAGTCTTCAAAGGAGACTCTGTGAAGGCTTGAAGAAATGTTATGATTTAAAACTTGAGTTTTAAAGTCTTGGTAGTCCATAGAGAAGGGGGTCCTTCATGGTGAACAGATTAAGAACCACTGCTGTTGGAGATCAGGAGCACTTCGTAGATCTTCACACTCTTTCCCTCGCCGTCTTTTCCTCATTCCTATTTTGGATTTAATCATGCAGCAGAGTAACCATTCCCTCTTCTGAGACTACCAAAATGTCTAGAATCCCAGAATCCAACATAGTGAAAGAGCTGGGAGTTTAGATACTCTAGAAATTCAAGAGTCCCAATGTAATTGGTGACCCACCTGATTGGACAATTTGAATTCTAATACAGTTTGAAGCTCACCATGGTTCTAATGGGAGGTGCTATGGGAAAGGCGTTACTGCTTTTGGGATGAGTCCCAAAAAAGGAAAAGGGGAAAACTGGATTTTGAAGGGTGGCAGTAAAATAAATGTAAAGATTTTGTGCAGGCAAGGGGACAGGCTGCCCAGTACATCTGATTGCCTAATTACAAACTCTAGGCCAGTGTTTCCCAACCTTGGCAACTTGAAGATATTTGGACTTCAACTCCTAGAATTCCTCAGCCAGCATTTGCTGACTGGGGGATTCTGGGAGTTGAAGTCCAAATATCTCCAAGTTGCCAAGGTTGGGAAACACTGCTCTAGGCTAGAGAAATTGTACACACTCCATGCTAAGGGTGTTCTGATGGGGTAACTATAACAACAATAATTACAAACTGTAGTTAATAATAATGTTGGGGCCCTGTCAGTTATCCTTGGTATCAATAGGCACTGGCATAGCTTTCTCTTTCTTTGATATTGTTTCTGATGTCTGTTTCAGAAAAGTAAGAACTTCCAGATCAGAATCATGGAAGGAGACAACAGTATATGAAATTACTGCTCTAGCTAGCAGTAAGATACGTAGTCACCAAATTTATAAAAACAACAACAAAAGCTACTCTTTCAGGGCACTTTCAGCATTACAGCTATAATTAAAAGGCCAGACTCTGCAATGGGATGCCCCATCTTAACTGTAACCACCACTCAAGGGCATGGGAACTCTGAATTGGTGATCTTGTAGCAACTCTGAACAACTTGAAGTTCCTGCAGGGTTAAAGTATAATTTTGGATGCACCATCATTATGACGGCAGTGGTCCCCCAGAAGTATTGCAAAATCAGTACATCGGTGGGTGCTAGCCTTCCAGCTGTTATCCTCTTGGATATCTCAGCCTCTTTTCAGTTGCTTCCTGGACCATGAATGGTGGATGAGCTAGCTGGCTTCCGAGGCTATGTCCGGAAGAGCTGTTTCAACTCAACCTGCCCGCAGTATGTATGTGTTGTGTAAGTGTGTCTTGGATGTTGGCTGAAATATGCAGAACAGTTCTCCTCTGTCTTGATTGTATGCACTGGAACAAAGAAATGCCGTCTCCTAACTTAGAAATACATTTAACTTCAACTTTGTGTGCTTGTGTGTGTGTGTGTTTAATATGTGCATTTTCTGACAATGTTACATTTTGTTTGTACAATATGATGTATATAATGTAAAAAGTGGGATAGGGAAAATATTGTTAATAGAGGCCCTCTAGTTTGTGTGTTTTTTAAAGGAAAAAACACACACTTCAATCAGTACAGTACCTGTGCCTGCATGGTATTAATATGCCGTGTTTTGCCCTGTGTTCAGGGTCCATATTCTCCCTTTGTTGTTTAAGGGGTTTATGTATAGTATATTTTATGCCTTTTTACTACAACTCTTGTACTTTATGACTTTTGCCATGATGTTTGTTCTACTTAAACTGTAAATTATGCATTATAAAGAGTTTCATTTAAAGAAAAAAATACTTGGTACAATAATTATTGTAATTAAGAGATGTAGCCTTTATTAAAATTTTTATATTTTTCAAATTAATAAAACCTACTTGTTCTGGTTTCTACTCTGTGTGTGAGGGGGTGGGTGCCTGGGCGGTACTGTTAGACTCACTTCAGATTCTAAAGAGATTTTTCTAGAAACTCCAATGTCAACAAAAATGAAATTTTGTGAAGGTATAAACTGCAAATGAATGTATTAACTTTATGGACAGCTGGAAGCAGTTATCAGGGTGAAAATAAATGTACAAGTGCCTTAATGTGACTGAAATCATGGAGAAACAGATCATTTTGCCGGCTCATACATTTAAGCTTGAAACCCAAGATGTTTAAAAATAGAGATTTATTTAAATATCTTAAAGTAAGTCTTTAAGATATTTAAATCGACCTATTCTTAAACATCTTGGAATAGTTAAGTATTCCCAGGAAACATTAGGTCTAAAGCTTCATGCAAGCTATATATTCTAGATCTGAAGAGAATGAGCAGGCATATTGATAGGATTTGCTATTTTCTTTAGCGATAATAGTTTTTTTTTAACACCAATTGATTAGCTAATTCTGCACAAATTGGCTCTGATTCTGGAAGCAGGACTTTGGATAAATATTAGGGTCAGACTGTAAATGGCTACGGGCAGATCTAGGAAGAGCTATAGGAAGCTTCAGTAAATATGTGTTAAGCAGAACAAAAAGTTTGGCCCAGCTGGTCAGGATACTCTGCCGTGTGTCCCCATTCTGACTTTAAAACACACACATACACACACACACACACACCACTTTAGCTCTATAAATTTGGGGTCCTTGAAGAACTGTAAATAGAATGCTGGTGGGGAACTGATGTGGCCTATGAGACTATATGTCATTTCCCCATTCAGGATAAATGGAATCTGTGAAACACTGCAGGGCTGGTGTCTCACTTGATAAATGAAACTTGCTTTCTTCCTAAGTTGAGAATGGAATTCTGCTACTGTCCCCCCCAGCATGCAAGGCAGGGGAGAGGATGTCCCGGGCTGCCTACACCAGTCGTATACTTGAACGTTGGGCCTGAAGCAGGAGTGAGAAGCTAACCTCCCAGCCATTAGTCGCCCTTTCAACCAAAACCCTGTATTCAGTTCCCTTGCTGTTAATTTTGTGGCTCGTCTGGGCCCATCATCTGGCGTTCCAACATGACTTTGGCCATGTATTTGCCATCTGTCACTTAAGGCTGCTATCCCTGGGTGGCCAGCCTTGACAGTGCCAATCTAGACCATTTGTTTGACTAAGATGTGTGTCGCTTTGTGTGAGTCTCAAGGCAGCCTTGGGCACTTCCTCCCTCATCTATCTCCCCATTGCATTTATTATTTTCCACACGAGACGCCACTTCAGTCCGATCTTGAAGGGGGGAAAAAAACACCACACTGAGCACCTAAGATGGAGGCCCATGTTGTAAGTTAAAAATAAAGCTGCAAATGGTTCCACGCATTTTAAATAGATTGCTGTCTTTATTAAACCGCCGTCTCAACTTAGTGGGGTCACCTTAATTGATGAGCCGGACATAACAGATGGATACACACAGACTTAAACCACATGGGTGAAGAAAGTGATTCCCCCACCTCTCCCTCTATTCCACCATCAAAGGTTAGGAACTTAGTCTTGCACAGTAGTATTTTCTTCTTCTTCTGCTATTAAAATGAAATCACACTGAGTTTAATTCTTCTTGGGAAGATGAATGCATCGGAGTCAGTTTGAAGTCATTCGCTGGCATATAAGCTTTTGCATCTTTATATATCAGTGTTCCCAAATTCTTGCCTCCCCCCCCCTTTTTTGTCTTTCCTTTTTCTTTTCCTTTCCTCTCCTTTCTTCCCCCCAGGGGTCTGTAGAAACAAAAAATAAAATGTCTTCAAATACATAGCAGGCTGTTTAGTGGAGATAAAAGGGAGTTTGAATAGTCCTTTAAAAATGAATGGGAAGTGAACACTCTTATGTTTGGAGTATAAGTAGGATGTGATGAGCATTCAACATCACCTTAATCTGTCAGTTCTGGGTATATTGTGTTCACTCTGCTGTCTAAGAAGCGTGGGACCTCATCCTGCACTCTGGAGGTAGCAATACAATGGGACTGAACTAAAATGGTTTCATGCACTTTTCAACTATTGACATATGTGGAATGGATGGGGAATTGCCAGGCTAGTTTGTGAAGCTCCTGGCTTAACTAGAGTGGCTTCCTCCCCCCCCCCCCCCCATGGTTTTTAAAATGATAAAGGATAAAACCTTGTTTTTGTTCCACTGGGGAGGAAAAAAGAAAGCAAAATATTAACTTGTAAATGATCCTCAATCTGTCAAAGACCTTGGAGTACTCATATCCAATGACTTAAGTGCTAGAGCCCACGGTAACAACATTGCCAAAAAGGCACTAAGAGTTGTTAATCTAATCTTACATAGCTTCTTCCCTGGCAATATTACACTGCTAATCAGAGTTTACAAAACATTTGTTAGATCAATTCTGGAATGCAGCTCACCTGTCTTTGATCCACATTGCATATCAGATGTTAATACAATTGAGAGAATCCAGAAATATTTCACAAGAAGAGTCCTTCACTCCTCAACTCGGAACAAAATACCTTATTCCACCTGACTTAAAATACTGGGATTAGACAATTTACATCTGCATCGCCTCCGATCTGATATAAAGGTAGTTCATAAAATCATATATCAAAATGCCTTTCCTGTTAATGACTACTTCACCTTCAACCACAGCAATACACAAGCACATAATAGATTCAAACTCAATGTAAACTACTCCAAACTCAACTTCAGAAAATGCAACTTCAGCAACAGAGCAATCAATGCCTGGAATGGAATACCAGACTCTGTGGTTTCTTCCCCAAACCCCCAAAACTTTAACCTTAGATTGTCTACAGTCGACCTCCCTGTTTCTAAGAGGTCTCTGTAAGGGGCATGCATAAGCACACCATTGTGCCTACCGTCCCTGTCCTATTGTACTGTTATTGTTACTTTTTACTTATGGTTATGTTTATACAAAGCCTATACATGATTGACAAATAATAAACAAACAAACAAACAAACAAACAAATAAATAAATAAATAAATAAAGCGAATATTAAGGGAGATCTCAGTATTGGGTATTGAGCAGAGGTGGGTTTCACCAGGTTCTGACCAGTTCTGAAGAATTGGTAGTGGAAATTTTGAGTACAGTGGTACCTCTACTTAAGAACGCCTCTACTTAAGAACTTTTCTAGATAAGAACTGGGTGTTCAAGATTTTTTTGCCTCTACTTAAGAACCATTTTCTACTTAAGAACCCCAGCCTGGAAAAATGTCCCAGGAAATTTAAGAGCAGCACGAAGGCCCGGCCAGTTTCCTACCAGTCCCTCTTTAATCCTGGCCATCTCTGGCTTTTCTGGGCTGCATAGAAAAACTCTGGCTGTGATTATTGCTCATAATGTACAGGGTAAGTTGAGAGTGGGGCTGGGGATGTTAATGGGCATTTACAAGGGACACAAAGACATTAGGGAACTTTAGCATTTCAGTTACCTCTATTTTTTGCCTTTCAAGATACCACTGACCTATATTAACAATTTTTCTTCAAGATTTATCTGCTGCAGCAGCAATTCTCAGTGAAGTCTTGGTGCAAACTCAAAATGGAGCAGAATAACAGAGTTCAACAGAACCGTGGAGGTCTTCTACTTCAACCCCTGCTCAAGCAGGAAACCCTATACTAGGGGTCTCCAACCTTTGTTACTTTAAGACTTGTGAACTTCAACTCCCAGAGTTCCTCAGCCAGCAAAGCAAAGCTGGCTGTGGAATTCTTTGCTTTGCTGGCTGAGGAACTCTGGGAGTTGAAGTCCACAAGTCTTAAAGTGATGAAGGCTAGAGACCCCTGCCCTATACCATTTCAGACAAACGGTTGTCTGGTCCAGTGGTGAGCTCCTACGGGTATGGTCAGGTACATAGTACCAGTAGCAAAATTTTGATTTCTTTTCTTTTTCCCTTCTAGGCTCTGGGTATGTTTCTCCTATCACAGTAAATGAGGTTGAATGTGTATAATTTTAAAAGAGCTGTGCATGTGTGTGTGTGTGTGTACATACACTTTATATAGTAGATAATCAGGGGTGGGATACTGCCCGGAAAGGGGGAAATGCAGTGGGGTAGCGAAAATGGAGCTCCACCCCAGCACCCAATTTGCCCTGAAAGATGTTGAAATAAACCTGATACCTGAATATTTATGCTTGAGAACCAGAGTTTTCACCCTGGGGTTTGTTTGATTATTTTCTTGGGCACCCCAGTTAAGAGTGGGTGCTAATGACAAGGAAAGGCAGGGCCCACAGACCCTACATTGTTTTCTCCTGATGAAAGGTGAGTCTGTGGAGTAAACTTAAGCTAATGTAAAAGGAGATTTAAGGCCATTCCTAGGGCCCCTACTTTTATCCCCTCAGGCCTTTAGGATCGCCCTTGGATAACCCCATGAGTCTCCTCACCAAGACTGTCTTGGAACTGTTCCTTACAGCTGGCCAACCCCAAAATCAGCACTCTGGCCAGTGCCTTTCCTCCCTGCTTGTCTTCTTGCCCCCTTTATTGCCAACTCTCTTGACTTCCAGTCATTGAGCTTGCCATATGTACCTTCAGCTTCCATGCAGGTGGAAGGGTCTGATTCCTGCTAACCTTTGCTGTTGTAGCAGGAATCTCCAACATACCCTATTTAAAAGGATAAGACCACTTAGGCCCTCTAACATTACTGAATTTGCAGGGATAGTTCAGTCACTTGGGTGCTTAGTGCCACTTAACAGATTTTAACAGATTAACAGAGTTGGGAGGGACCTTGCAGGTCATCTTGTCCAACCCCCTGCCCAAGCAGGAGACCCTACATCTGCCTCTACCTAGGATTAACTCACAGCCTCATGATTGTGAGGCAAGAGCTCCACCTCTAGGCCACAGCAGCTGGCTTTGTCACAGGCTGAAGTGCTTCGGTGTCTGATCGAATGGGTGACTTTGAGCCAATCATTCTCTTTCTCTCCCCTTACAGGACTGTTGTTGTGGGGAAAATAGGAGAAGGAAGGAGCGTTAGATATGTTTGTCACTTTGAGTCATTTATAAAAATAATAAAGGCATCATAAAAATAAAATAAATAAATACCGGTAAGATATGTTGAGTTCTCATACTGAAGAGGCATGAGGCAGGCTAGTGGCTAACAGGTCTTTATTGCAAGTAAAGTGAATCTAGCAAAAGGCCATCCTGGAAAGCTCTCTTTAAATAGAGGGCTGAACCAATCAGAGCTCTTTATTTTCCTGCTTTGGAAAACGGACCTTGGTGGAAACAACTTGCATAAGTTCAAATACTTAATACATAACTGTTGTGGTTAACTCTGGCCCTGCTCCTGCCCCAAGGACTGTGGATGTGGGGGAGACATCCACATGCTGCAGGCCTGTTTTGCCCCCCCAGTGGAATCTGCTGATGAAGGCCCCTGTGACCAAGAAGACATGAGTGACCGGGAGGAGGAGAGTGTGGCAGACAGCTCAGAAGGAGATCAGTTATCTAGTTCCTCCTTGGATTCAGAACAAGAGTTAATGATACAGCCACGATGCATAGGCAACAACAATGAGAGATTATTATCAAAGAAAATGAGGCCACCTGTAGTTGGGTGGGGCTGTGGTAATTAGTGAGGCTGCTATAAATAGCAGCCTGTGGGTTTGGCCATTGTGGAGGCTTATCTGATCGTTGTGTTTCGTGACTGCTTTACTGACTTTGACTTTTTGTGTGCAGATTTTTCCCCACATTGAAACTAAACCAGGGCAAAGTGTGTTCTACTTTGTGAAAGAAGAAGGATTGTGAATTGCCTCACAGCTGCAAGCTAAGTATCACAGAACTGATAAGGGACTTGTACAAATTACCAGTTTGTTTGGAGATGAGTGCTCTTTGCTAAAACAAAAGAGGGCTTAGTTTAAGTGAATTTTCATTATAAAGAACATTGTTTTGAATTTTCAAACGTGTGTGTGTGTCTGAAATTTGTACCTGTGAATTTTTGGAAGGATTCTACCAGAGAGCCCGACAGAACACATAACAAAATAGGTTTCGGACAGAAAACAAGCTTCTGTTGGAACGGCTGTCCAATCAAGATTCTTTTAAGAAGCTTTGGGAGACAGAGCGGTCATTTTGAAGTTGCCCCAAACAAGCTGTGCCAACTGGTCTCCTGCTCCAAGTGTTTTTTCCGAAAGCTTCCTTAAGCAGAACTCCATTAGGCATGATATTCTCTGTGTCTTTTTGTAGACAGAGATGTGTGTGTGTTTGTGTGTCTTTTATAAAAACACTCTGACGCTGAAAAACAATCCACAAAAGACAAGGGTATAAAAGTCCAGTCATTAAAACCAGGAAACCAATAAATAATTTTCTCCTAAGAGTTGCAACTGGTGAAGCACAAGCTTTCTCTCCATATAAAACATGACACTGGCCCCTTTGCTCCCAAATAACTAAATGAACCTTCCAACGCCAGCCAATGCTATCTCCAGGGCAGCTGCAGCTACTCCGTAAGCATTTATTTAGGAGAGCAATGGGGCACCAATGGTCTTCTTCATGCCAGCTCTCAGCCTCTTTTATGCATGGTCCATCTCAAGCAGTTTCTTCTCAATGCAGCCCTCGCTGTGCCAAGCACTTGGGGAAGGGAGGGAAGGTTTCTTGGTGACCGCTTCCTATCCTTGTGTATCCCTTTTATGGGTGGCCTGACCAAACTGAACTGGAGTGTGCAAACATGCACTTCCTCCTATTTTTCTCCCACAACAACCCTGATGTTTGTTTGTTTGTTTGTTTGTTTGTTTGTTTGTTTGTTTGATTGATTTTTATGCCACCCTTCTCAGGGCAGCTTACAACATGTTATCAATAGCACTTTTTAACAGAGCCAGCATATTGCCCCCAGAATCCGGGTCCTCATTTTATCCATCTTGAGCCGATGATGAGATTTGAACCACTGACCTACAGTCAGCTTCAGTGGCCTGCAGTACAGCACTCTACCTGCTGCGCCACCTTAGCTCCTGCATGTTACAATGTGAGTTGGGTTGAAACCAGTGATGGGCTACCAAAATTTTTACTACCACACTGTGGGCGTGGCTTATGCATTTTGTTTCAACATCTTTCAGTGCAAATTGGGTGCTCTGGGGTGGAGCTCCAAATTTTGCTACTGGAACTGCGTTCCTGACCATTCTCGTAGGCTGTCCCAGGCAGCTTTCATGCCCAAGGCAAGACTAGAAATAAGTCTTCTTGTGATTGGGCTCAACGTCATCCAGCCAACTTTCATGCCTAAGGTGGGACTTCACGGTCTCCTGGTTTCTAGCCTAATACCCTAACCACCAGACTAGATTGGCTCTTGGTCTACTATAGAATAGAGGACAATGGACAGGATACAAAAGCAGCACTCAAATTCATCAGCAGATGCCTGTTTTAGCATCCAACAGTCTCTTCATTCTACCTGATACTCACCCCATGAATCATTTTACTGAAACAGCACTCTGTTGTCCTCCAAAGAAAATTACTGATTTCTGGAGTCCTCTATATTTTCAAAAACACCACTTTCCTCCTTATAAGCTCCAAAGCAGTGAAGGGCTACCAAAACTTTTACTACCACACTGTGGGCGTAGCTGATTCATTTTCTTTCAATAACTTTCGGTGCAAATTGAGTGCTCTGGAGTGGAGCTCCATTTTCGCCACCTCATTGCTTTCCCCCCCATCCAGGCAGTAGCCCACCCCTCCTCGAAAGACACCTTCTAAAGCAGGGGTGTCAAACTCAAGGCCTGCTGGCCGGATCTGTCCCATGGGGTGCTTAGATCTGGCCTCTGGGGTGCTTAGATTTGGTCCACAAGGCCGGCCTGGAAACAACAGGGCACTGGCCTTTGGTGCCCCTGCCAGCAAAAATGTAGCCCCAGGTGGTGGGGGGGTTGATTGGTTCACATGCTCTGTTTTTGCTGGCAGAGGGCTGCAGGAGGCCAACCCAGATGAAAATGGGGTGTGGGGGGCTGCTGACAGAGGGCTATCAAAACAAACTATAAACAAAACAAAAGGAGAAATGTTTAGCATTTCAGCATGCAAGGAGAGACAGGAAAGGAGAAAGGGAAAGAGGAATGACAAAAAAAAAGAACGGAAGATGAGAAGATAGCAAGGAAGGAAAAATAAGGAAAGGGAAAGGAAGGAAGGAAGGAAAAAGAAGAAAAGGAAGCAAGGAAGGAAGGAAAGAAGATTATAATGAGAGTGACTGAGGGTTTCAGGGAAGTCCTGCCTTAGCCCTTGGCCACCACAGGTGCTCCCAATTTGACATCGAGCTGGCCATGCCCATTATGGCGATGTCCCCTGGCCCTCAGAGGCAGGGGTGGGTTCATATCTCGGTGTTTTGTGTGCATCCCCTCATGGGATTTCACTTCTGTGCATGCTCAGTAGCAGGAATCAGCCCCAAACACAGCTGAGGAACTGATCAGCTGTGCTTCAGGTGAAGAAATAAAGGTCAGTATTAACCCAGGAGTGGACAGGAGGGCTCTTTTTCGAGCAGCGGAAGAGGAGAAGCAATCCAAACACAGAAAAATGCACCTAACATTCTTCCCAAAAGATGGCGGCACCCATGGGCCAGCACTGACCAAACTGAATCCATGACGCCATCATTGCATCACCAGTGAGTCGCTAATGATTCAGGCGATTTGGTCTGAACCAGGAAGAACCCATCCCTGCTCCAAGGTCAAACACAACCCTGATACAGCCCACAATAAAATCAAGTTTAACCCCACTGTTCTAGAATGAAAATGGAAAGTGGTTTCTATCCTGTGCTTCATCAGTAAGTGAGCTTCCCAGCCTAGAAAAAGTACAGCCAGCATCTTTATTGGTTGCAAGAGGTGTCTGGGGTCCATTCGCTGAGTTGCAGTTTGAGAACTGGCTGCTTTGCAATTGACCACGCCTCCCAAGTCAGCCATTTTGTGAGGCGCCACACAAATTTTTTTTCTTGCAATTCCAAATATATTCATTGGTTCTCAAAAGATTGCCTTCCAATGGAAAAGGATGAAATGAAACGAGGATAATTTATGAATAGAAATTAGGCCATTAAAAAGTGCGGGTGTTTCAGATCATTATAACAGTTTCCCCATTTTTGGGATCCTCCAGCTTCATTGGGCTCCAACTCCCACTACTGCAGCCCTGTGTTGACTGTGAGTAGTGCACATAGTGGGTCCAACAGGTCAGATTAAGAAGTCTGCAGTTTGCTGTTCGAAGGGCAGGTTTTTTATGAACAGAAGTTGAGACGGGCAAGGCAATTTCACACAGGCACAAACACGCCCAGTTGTGCTGCAGAGGCAGCATGAACTGAGGTTTGTTAATTAAGAATTCTTGTGGTGGGGATGGGGGGGGCAATAAAGTAAGCTTTTGCTGGGAGCAGAAGAGGGAAGATTTGGGCTCTCCTGGTGTCTGTGTGACAGATTACTGCAAAGAAGTCAAAGTGATTTGTCTCTTACATTAGGAGCAATTCAAGCTTTTGTGTTAAAAGTCTTTGTAGATTTGTAACATCTTGAATAAAAAGAAATGCCCTCACAACTGTCCAACATGGAACATTTAATTGCTAGGCAAAAGAGGGGTTTTTTCCCTTTTTCTTCTTCTCCTTCTTCTTCCTTAAGCCTCCGTTTAATTATTTGATTGCATAGTAACTGAAGAGGGTTATAGCCAGAAGGCACTTCAAAGCAACACCTTGATGTTCTAAGGGGGCCTTACTGGTTTCTGGAGGTAGAACATTTTTTTTTAAAAAAAATATAAACTCTTTCCTATGATCTTCCCAGTAAATCTGCCATCACCAGCACCGCATGAAGAAGAAAGAGGGAGAAAAAGGAAAAAAGAGAAAAAGAGAAAGAAAGAAAAAGGATGGAAGGAAAGAGAGAAAGAAAGGACAGAGAGAAAGAGAGGGAGGGTAGGTGGGAAGAACAGAGCAAGGGAGGATGGGTGGACAGAAGGAAAAGAAAAAGTAGAAAGAAAGAAAGAAAGAAAGAAGGAAGGAAGGAAGGAAGGAAGGAAAGAAAGAAAGAAAGAAAGAAGGGGGAGGGAGAAAGAATGAGAAAAGGAAGGAAGGAAGGAGAAAGAATGAAAAAAGAAAAAAGAGAGAAAAAGAAGGAAAGAAAGAAAGAAAGAAAGAAAAAAGGAAGGAAGGAAGGAAGGAAGGGAGGGTTGGAAGTAATATTCTTCTAGGTTCAGTTCCAAGTGGGGAAAAAGATACTGGATTCATGGAGGTTGCTTGGAAAGAAGGTTTAATGGTGGACATAGCATAAGCTCCTGAACAGATAAGGTAGATTACATGCTTCCAGATGTTGGGTCCAGAGAAAAAAGGGCAGTTGCTAAGAATCTCTTGAGTTTTTAGAACATCTGTTGGGCCCCACCTCAGAGTTTCATGTCCCCTGTATAAGAAATGCACTCTGATTGGTTTTCAGATTTCCATGGTGTCATGCAGAAGCAACTTTGTAGGCTGTGTTTTTGAGTTCAGGTTTGGTTGACCCTTTACTGGGTGATGGTGGAATGAAAGGGCTTTGGGTAATCCCTAATATGGCTGTTGTTTGTTATATAGAATAGATTGGTCCAGCTATTAACAAAGGTGAGCTAGGTCATTCCTTGATGGCGCATAGACAAAGGTAGAAGCTACTAAGAGTGAGTCTTTTTCCTTGCCTAAAAGCATGTTTCTGGAGATATTCTATATAATGCTCTGCCTTTTAAAATATTTCCTAGAATATTTCATTTTTCTGGGATGGGTGGGAGCTAACTTCCTTCAATGCTAACTTCCTACAGAAGGAAGGAAGGAAGGAAGGAAAGAAAGAAGGAAGGAAAGGAGGAAAGGAGGAAGGGAGGAAGGAAGGGAGGGAGGAAGGGAGGAAGGAAGGAAGGGAGGGAGGGAGGAAGGAGAGGAGGAAAGGAGGGAGGGAGGGAGGGAGGAAGGGAGGAAGGGAGGAAAGGAGGAAGGAAGGAAGGGCAGAAGGAAGGAAGGAAAGGAGGAAAGGAGGAAAGGAAGAAGGGAGGAAGGGAGGAAGGGAGGGAGGAAGGGAGGAAGGGAGGAAGGGAGGAAGGGAGGAAGGGAGGAAGGGAGGAAGGGAGGAAGGGAGGGAGGAAGGGAAGAAGGGAGGAAAGGAAGAAGGAAGGGAGGAAGGAAGGAAGGAAGGAAAGGAGGAAAGGAAAACGGGAGGAAGGGAGGAAGGAAGAAAGGAAGGAAGGAAGGAAGAATATTGGAATTCTCAGTCCAAAGGAGAGGGAGGGAGTCCAAAGATCAGAGAGTTTTCATTTAAAGTTTAGAGTTTATGACATGACTGTTGGCTATGGAGTCTCAGCGTTTGAACTGTTATTGATTAAAAACAGTTCCCCCGTTTTCACAGCACTCCTCCAAAGGACAAGAAAAATGGGCAGGTTTTTCCATTCTGCAACATTTCCAGTCTTTGAGGATGCCTCTGTTGGCTTTCTCTCTCCCTCTCTTTCTTCTTTGATTGCATTCAAAAGCAAAGGCAAAATTCTTTTGCGGCATAAACACTCAGATAAGCCTCTTTCCTTGCTTTCTTTTCCTTTTTATTTTTAGTTAGTAGAAACAATCCAAACAACTCATTTCTGCCTTTCTCACTGAAAATATTTTGATGGCAGCAAAAGTTTCCGGCAGCTTTAGGTTGCAAGGGGCTTCTGATACCAGGACAAAGAAGTATGATATGGGAGGTTCAGGGCAGGGCAGCAGGAAGCTACCACAAGGAGTTGGCCATTGGATACTTAACCAGGATAACTGACGTATCACTCAACTTCTTTCTTTCTTTTTCTTTCTCTTTCTTTCTTTCTTCCTTCCTTCCTTCCTTCAATTTTTATGCTGCCTTTCTCCTTAGACTCAGGGCAGCTTACAACATGTTAGCAACAGCACTTTTTAACAGAGCCAGCCTATTGCTCCCACAATCTGGGTCCTCATTTTACCCACCTCGGAAGGATGGAAGGCTGAGTCAACCTTGAGCCGGTGATGAGATTTGAACCACTGACCTACAGATCTACAGTCAGCGTCAGTGGCCTGCAGTACAGCACTCTACTTGCTGAGCCAACCCGGCTCTTACAAGCTCAATTAAACCCAGTCTGTTGCTAAGCAAGACAGTTGTTAAGTGAGTTGTGTTCCATTTTAGGAACTTTTTGCCACAGTTGTTAAGCAAATCACTGCAGTTGTATCGGGCTTCCCCTCCCCCTTGATTTTGCTTGCCAGAAGCCAGCTGGAAAGGTTTCAAATGATGCTCACATAACCCCAGGATACTGCGACATTCATAAATATAGTTGTCAAGCACTTGAATTTTGATCACAACAATTTTAAGTGTGAAAAATGGTGATAAACCACTTTTTTTAAAGTGCTGTTGTAACTTCGGTCGTAACTTACAAGTGGTTGTAAGTTGAGAACTACCTGAAGCTGGGAAACCGTGAGCTCTCTTCCTGCCTCATCTATGTTGATTCTCAGTAATCCAAGTCATGGTTGTCCCAAATGTGCTTTTTTCACGAGGCAACTGGACTTTCTTGTTTTTCTTTGAAGACGTTTCACTTCTCATTCGAGGATTGATACTCCTTGCAGACTGTTGTTCTCCAGTATCCAGTGGTGGGCCCCAGCCTCAATGGTGGGGAACGCAGTTCCAGTGGCAGCCATGTAGAGCATGGGCTAGCACCAGTGGCCACCGGCATTTCCCTGGACCTACGCCTGCCCTGCCCCAACACGAGCGCTGCCTTCCCCCGCCGTTCGCCCCTTGCTCGCCTCTCACGCCAGCTCCCCCACCACCTGTGCTTCTGCCGTTCGCCCCAAGAGCGAGAGGTGAGCGAGGCAAATGGTGGCAAGCGGGCGGTGGAAGGGGGCAAATGACAGCGGGCATGTGCAGAAGCAGAAAAACCCTGGAAATTGTGCACGTGTGCGCCCGCATGCATGCAAGGGGCAGAAGCAGTGGTGCACTCCCAGCCCGTTCCAGTAGGACCAGGAATGGTAGCCCGCTCCTGCCAGTATCCACCACACAGTTCCTTCAACAGTTCCAAGAAGGCTTGGATTGCTCTGGCAATCTCACACTACCAACTAGAGCCTACAAAACCTATGCCAGACCCATTCTCGAATACAGCTCATCTGTCTGGAACCCACACCACATCTCAGACATCAACACTCTCGAAAACGTCCAAAGATATTTCACCAGAAGAGCCCTTCACTTCTCCACTCAAAACAGAGTACCCTACGAAAATAGACTAACTATCCTGGATCTTGAAAGCTTAGAACTGCGGCGCCTAAAACACAATTTAAGTATTGCCCACAAGATCATATGCTGCAATGTCCTTCCGGTCAACGACTACTTCAGCTTCAACCGCAACAACACAAGAGCACACAACAGATTCAAACTTAATATTAACCGCTCCAAACACTCCAGACTGTAAAAAAAATATGACTTTAACAATCGAGTTGTCGAAGCGTGGAACTCATTACCGGACTCAATAGTGTCAACTCCCAACCCCCAACCTTTCTCCCTTAGACTCTCCATGATTGACCTCTCCAGGTTCCTAAGAGGCCAGTAAGGGGCGTATATAAGTGCACTGATGTGCCTATCGTCCCCTGTCCAATTGTCTTTCCTTATCTCATATATCATATATATTCTCTCCATATGTATGTATGTATATATATATATATATATATATATATATATATATATATATATATATATATGTGTTAAATGTTTATAGCTGGAATTTTAAAATTAAGGAATTTTAAAGAAAAATAAGAAAATATATATATATATATATATACATGTGTGTGACATGTTTAAGCTGAATTTGAAAATTAAGGGAGACTAGGATAGATCTATTTCGGCCTTATTTTGGCCTCATCAGCTAGCCATACCCACTGGGACTTGAACCTGCAACCTTTGCCTTGTAAGGCAGAGAATTATCCTCTAGGCTACAGTATCCAATCCCTTCAGCTCTGTACCAGGGAAGGGTTACATTTTGTGTCGAATCACCCTGGTATATTGAAGGAACATCACAGCTCCTTTTTTGCCTCTCGGCCCAACCCAGGGCCATTTCCAAGGCAGTTAATTTTATTGATAGCCGACAATTCTATCTG